>NW_015386970.1:0-2394 GCF_001527695.2 Protobothrops mucrosquamatus
TTGTCATAAGTAGCTAGAAGAGTTTGTGCTTTCTGCCTTGTGGGATAGCCTGTTACTTGAAGGGACGTTTTCTTTTCATCAATTTAACACTAACAGTATAATATAGTTGGAAGGGATCTTGGGGGTCTTCTAGTCTAATCACCTGATCAAGCAGAAGACCCTACACCATTCCAGAAATATGGCTGTCCAATTTCTACTTAAAAAACTCCAGAGATGGAGCACCCATAACTTCTGGAGGCAACCCGTTCCACTGATTAATTATTCTGAGAGGAAATATCTCTGTAGTTCTAGGCTGGATCTTTCTCTGATAAGTTTTCAACCATTACCTCTTGTTCTGCCCTTTGGAGAATAGGTTGACCATGTCCTCTCTGTGGCAACCCCTTTAAATATTGGAAGTCTGCTATTGTGTCATCCCTAGTCCTTCGCTTTATTTAGACTAGACCAGGGGTAGGCAACCTTGGCTCTTTTATGACTCGTGGACTTCAACTCCCAGCATAGCTGACTCAGGAATTCTGGGAATTGAAGTCCACGAGTCATAAAAGAGCCAAGGTTGCCTACCCCTGGACTAGACATACCCAGTTCCTGCAATCATTCATCATGTTTTATCCTCCAGTCCCCTAATCATCTTTATTGTTCTTCTCTGCACTCTTTTTACAGTCTCAACATATTTTTTCTATTGTGGTGACCAAAACTAGATGCAGTATTCCAAGTGTGGTCTTTCCAATGCAGTACAAAGCGGTACTAACATTTCACATGATCTTGATACTATCCCTCTGTTGATGCAGTCTAGGACTACATTCACTTTTTTTAGCCTCTGTAACACACTGCTAATTTACACAAGGAACTTCCTTAACATTGTATACCACAATACAATATTATAAATTCCAGTGCTTTGGACTTTACATTCTTGTTTTAGAGTATCAAATCCAAACTTCAGGAGTTTTCACATAGAAAACCTTTGAGGGATTCAGTGAAGGAATGGGGGCTTGTAAAGGCTGACAATACCATCACCAGAATTTCACATCCCCTCCGATTCCTTTCATCTCCCAGCACTGGATATGAAGAAGAGTTTGAAAAGGACATCTTTTTTTTGTTTTCTATTTATCAATCATTTGCTCACTTACTTTGATTTTAATTTGATTTTAGAATAGATATTTATTGTGATTTTTATTATCGCCTGTTCACTGCCCTGAGTCCCGTAAGGGAGATAGGGCGGTATACAAATCTAAATAAACATAAACATAAACATAAACTTAGAAGGTAGTCAGCTTTTCACCACAAAACCCACAAACTGCTATTGTACGCTAAGGGAGCAAGCAACAACATGCCAAGATTGTCTGATAGACTCTACACCAGCCATGTTCAACCTGTAGTCTGCAGGTCATATGAGGCTCTGGATAGCTAGTAATGCAGCCCCAAAAGATTGTTAAAAAATAAAGGAAATGTATTATTTATATACATTAACTATATTTTATATAGGACTAGGGGTTACATGATAGCAGTGTTGCAATAGCTCAGGAGCTGCCACAAAGAAGAGATGGGGGTCAAGCTATTCTCCAAAGCATCTGAAGGCAGGACAAGAAGCAATGGATGGAAACTAATCAAAGGAAAGAAGCAACTTAGAACTAAGGAGAAATTTCCTGGCAGTGAGAACAATTAATTAGTGGAAAGACTTGACCCCAGAATATGTAGATGCTCCAACACTGGAGGTTTTAAAGAAGAGATTGGACAACCACTTGTCTGGAATGGTACAGTAATGGCGAACCTTTTAGAGACCGAGTGCCGAAACTACAACCCAAAACACACTTATGTATTGTCGGGTGCTGGGTGGGCGTGGCCCATTGGGTGGGAGTGGGGGTGGGCATGGCCCATTGGTTGGGCGTGGCTGTGGTGGTAACAGCAGACTGGGTGGGACTAAAAAGTTCAATCAATCAATTCCAACTTTGCGAGATCTTTTTTTTCCCCGCGAGAAGTTGAAATTGATTGATTGATTGATTGAACCTTTTTTTTTTTTGCACATGGTAGCAGAGGCCTAAAGTGAAAAGGTTTTATAAAACACAGCTGAAGGCCTAGGAATAGGGCAACAGCGCGCGTGCCCACAGAGAGGGCTCTGTGTGCCACCTGTGGAACGCGTGACTTAGGTTCGTCACCACGGGTATAGGATCTCGTGCTTGAGCAGAGGGTTGGACTAAAAGATAATAATAATAATAATAATAATAATAATAATAATAATAATAATAATAATAATAATAATAATAATAATAATAATAATAATAATAATAATAATAATAATAATAAAGTTGGAAGGGACCTTGGAGGTCATTGAGTCCAACCCCCTGCCCAGGCAGGAACCCTACACCATTTCAGACAAATGGCTGTCCAGTCTCTTCTTAA
>NW_015386970.1:3804-15907 GCF_001527695.2 Protobothrops mucrosquamatus
CCTTCCCTTCCCTTCCTTTCCTTTCTTTCCTTTCCTTCCTTTCCTTTCCTTTCCTTCCTTTCCTTCCCTTCCCTTCCCTTCCTTTTCCTTCCCTTCCTTTCCTTCCCTTCCCTTCCCTTCCCTTCCCTTCCTTTCCTTTCCTTAAACTGTACAAAAATCAGATGTACAAAAAAAGCATGGTAAGACAAGTTCAACAGCAGAAATTATAATTGTGATAATACCGCATAAATATAACAATACTATATTAAAAACCAGTTATAAATACTGATGTTTTAGAACATCAGTATTTGGAGTTATTAAAAGGCTTAGGGAAATAAATGTGTGAGGAACAGTTAAAGGAACCAAGAATGTTTAGCCTGCAGAAGAGAAGATTAAGGAGAGATACCGTAATAGACATTTAAAGGATTGTAATAAAAAAAATAGAGAGTGAATTCTGTTGCCCTGGAGAATAGGAGCACAACTAGTGGATTGGAACAGCGGGGAACAGATTTAGGATACTTATTAAAAGCGATTTTTTGATGATGAGAGCTGTCAAGCAGTAGAATAGATTTCCACGTGAAGTGCTACTGTATATTCCCCCTCAATGAACATTTTGAAACAGATGCTGAATAATCATCTGTCCAAACTGTTTTAGCAGATCCTGGACCAAGCAGAAAGTTAAAATAGAATTCTTAAAAAAATCCCTTCCAACTATGATTCCATGTCTTCTTCTTTTTTTTCAAAATTAAGTATGAAGTGAAACAATGGCTTCTCCCAGGCTTTCTAGTTAAATGAGTGGTATCCAACCTTGGCAACTTTAAGACTTGTGGACATCAGTTCCTAGAATTTCCCAGCCAGCCATGCTGGCTGGGAAATTCTGAGAGTTAAAATCCACACGTCTTAAAATTGCCAATGTTGAACACTCCTGATTTAAATTATGTTTCCCAAGTTCATTTTACTTCTCAAGAGGAAAAAAGAAGCTGTAGTACTCAGAGAATTGCCAATATTGGGTAGCTCAAAAGTAGAAAGGAAAAAAGATGATATGGGGAAGGGAAGGGAATAGGGAAGGGATGGGAAGGAAAGGGGAGGGGAGAGAAGGGGGGAGAAGGAGAGGAGAGGAGGAAAGAGGACAGGAGGAGGAGAAGAGAAGAGAAGAGAAGAGAAGAGAAGAGAAGAGAAGAGAAGAGAAGTACTTGCAAGCCCTAAATACCATAAACTCTATCTCTTTTGCAATACCTTGGCCATTTTCCAAAAACCAGGGACTCATTCTTGGTCTTGATAATACCAAAAATCTGATCTCACAACTGGGTTGGTTTTGCTTCTCAATTAGAATGTTGAATAGCAGCTGCATACATAGAGTTTGGAAAGTGTCTTGGGAAAACCTGTGTATTTTATATCAGTCTTGTACAATAACTTAAGAATTTAAGTTCCACGTAATAGTTTAGACAAAATCTGTTGCTCCTTTTGCAGTGTCCTTACATAAAAATAAAACACAATAAAGTTACCTGAATTAAACATGTAATTATTTTGACTTTTAAAAGAAAAGAATTACAATAATTATATATAAAAAGATGCAGCAAAATAGCAAGAATCCAATCAATACTATCAAATAGTTATTTCACAATCTGCATACAGTTGTGAAACTCTTCATTCTTAAGGTTAATAAATAATTACCATTTTTGTAGAATCTCTCACCTTCTAATAAAGCAAATTCATTTTAGAAGCCATGCTAATTCCTGTGGCTATGATCTTCGGTTGCTTTCCAGTGATGTTCCATATTCATATTTTCCTAGTAATCTGAGGATTTTTGGGAGGAAAAATCTTCTAAGTAATTTTTGTGCCTTCCTTCCTTCCTTCCTTCCTTCCTTCTTTCCTTCCTTCCCTCCTTCCTTCCTTCTTTCCTTCCTTCCTTCCTTCCTTCCTTCCTTCCGTGCTTATATTATAATCTCAATGTGTCACAATACTACAGATTTTCCTACTTATTTTCAATGGCCCTAACTCAGTTTTTCTCAACCTCGGCAGTTTTAACATATGTGGAATCCAGAATTCCCCACCCGGCCATGCTAGTACTCTATAGTAAACCAAACACATTAAAAGCATTAAAAACAATAAAAACCTGGGCCCAAATCAAATGTCTGAGAATTTGCCCCATAAAATGGGTTCAGCTCTCCTTTCTCATCTGGATTATGTTTCATTTTGGATTGGGATTTTTGCATTTGTTCTGTATTTTTGCAAGAAACATTTCCTGGCAAACAGCAGGTGTTGGCTTAGAGAATCCTGAAAAAAGAAGTGGGAAAAGGTATAATTTGGCCATTATTTCCATCTGCATTAACCTTTGGAATCCCCCAGCTCTACTCACTAAAAGTGGTCCACATCCTGAAAATTGGAGGTAGATGTTTCCAGGCTGCTTTCTCCAAAAGGAAGGATTTTGTTATTGCTTTCAAGGCCAAAAGAATCGTGGCTAGCTTAAAACAGATGGACAAGTTAATTAAAGATAGAATATATAGCAACAATTGCAAGCATTTCAGAATTAGGTTTTAGAGGGGTTCTTTTTATACAAGAAGATGGAAATGAGCTTGCAAAGAATACTTGGCTGGGGCCACAATATTTTCATGGATTACTAAAAAAAAGTCCTTGTCTATTCAAGTCATCTTCTCCACATGTATCATTACTGTCTAATATTAGCACTCTTTAGTAGCCACGTGGCTACACCTTGCTCTGTCACATTTCCACTCCCACTTAATGATATGGGTAGTCCTTGACTTACAACCATTCATTTAGTGACCGTTCAAAGTTACAAGGGCATGAAAAAAGATTTATGGTCGTTTTTCACACATACAACCATTACAGCATCCCCATGGTGAGGTGATCAAAATTCAGACGCTTGGCAACTGGCATGTACCTAATGACAGTTGCAATCTCCCAGGGTCATGTGATCCCCTTTTGAGACCTTCTGACAAGCGAAGTCAATCGGGAAGCTAGATTCACTTAACAACCGTGTTACTAACTTGACAACTGCTATGATTCACTTAACAATTGTGTCCTATCCCTCTGTTAATGCAACCTAGGGTTGTGTTGGCTTTTTGGGAAGCTGCAGTACACTGCTGGCTTATATTTAAGTGATTGTCCATTAGGAGTCCAAGATCCCTCTCACAGTTACTACTATTGAGCAAGGAACCACTTATTTTATACTTGGGCATTTGGTTTTTCTTGCCTAAGTGTAGAACCTTACTTATTTTACCGTTGAATTTCATCTTGTTAGATAGGGCCCAGTGTTCAAGTCTGTTAAGATGTCTCTGGTATAAGTTCTCTTACTGGAGCGGGGGGCTGGACTAGAAGACCTCCAAGGTCCCTTCCAGCTCTATTCTATTCTAAGATCCTTCTGTATGGTTGAGTCTATGATAACATCTTCATCTTTTAAGTGTGATGTTTTAGTGGCATTTTGATCTGATCTGTCCCTTGCTCTCTCTGTGTGTGTGTTTGTTAGCTTCTGTTTTCTTTTTCCCTTTCACTAGATAATAAAACATAAATTAACATGTGTAATGTTGCTAATGCTACGGTATAATGTAAATTGGTACCTCTATATTTTACACAAATGTACACATGTTCATTAACTACAAGTACATTAACTATCAACTTGAGTGAAAGTGGCCTTTGGTTTCTCTTGTCACTGTAATACAAACCAAGGTGTTACTCTTGAAAATTTTATTTCTTCGAAATGTTTTCCATTACAGCTAAAACAAAATCTCATTAGCAATCGTGTTGCCAGGTTATTCTTCTACTTAATGGAAGAGAAGAAGAGATGAGCGTTTAATTTCAGCATCTTTAAAATATGGCACAGGGGATTAATGGAAAGGATTCGTAATGGGAATCCGCTACTGTCAGCCAAGCATATATCAAAGGTAGCTGCTCAAAAGGTTTTCTAAGGGTTATTCATGATACAAGCACTTTGTAAAAAGAGATCATGCACTTTTAGCAATTATGAACAGGGATAGAGAAAAAGAGAAACACTGAAAATTTATGGGCTTGTTCATTCTCACCGGGATATTACATCTACATAGTACAGAATGCTATTCTAGCAGAGCAGAGCTCCTTTTTAAAAAAATAAATAAATGTATATCTGTTATTAAAATTATCCCGTTATATTTACACACCAGCACACAGTCCTGGTCAGCTTTTAAAAAGACAAGTGTGGTCCATTCCTGTTGAGTATAGTGGTTAAGGCATCAGGCTACAAACTGGGAGATTGTGAGTTCTAGTTCTGCTTCAGAGACGAAGGCAGGTGGGTGACCTTGAGCTAGTCATTTTATCTCAGCCCTAGGAAGGCAATAGCAAACCACTTCTAAAAAAAACCTTGCCAGGAAAACTGCATGAATACAGGAGGTTCTTGACTTATGACCACGATTGAGCCCAAAATTTCTGTTACTAAGTGAAACATTTCTTAAGTGAGCTTTGCCCCATTTTATGACCATTTTTTCCACAGGTGTTAAGTGAATCACTGCAGTTGTTAAGTTAGTAACCCCGTTGTTAAGTGAATCTGGCTTCCCCCACTGACTTTGCTTGTCAGATGGCCACAAAAGAGGATTGCATGACTCCGGGACACTGTAAGCATCATAAATATGAGCCAGTTGCCAAGCGTCTAAATTTTGATCACATGACCATGGGGATGCTGCAACAGTCATGTGAAAAACAGTCATGTCACTTTTTAAAGTGCCATTGTAACTTTTGTTGAAGGAAAAGTCTTCATCATGGTTCAGCCCAAGCCGGGAATAAACAACACGGTGACTGCTTTAGAAAGAAGGTTGCAGTTTATTGAAGAGGAGAGCCAGACAGAAAGATGGCTCTGGAAGAAAAGAGAGCAAGCACATGTAGGGAGTGGGTTTTTATACCCTCTGGAGCCTTTTGTTTGGAGTTGTTCCTGTGGCATGAACTTTGACCTGAGTCTGAGTTTGCCTTTCTGGTATTCTGATGGTGCTGGGTTAATCCTATTATGTCCCAAAGGTCATATCCTGCTTCCCTGGGGCTGTGGCTGATGACTCTTAGATTTTTGGTGTTGATTCTAGGGATCTTTCTTCCTAATCCCAGTTTCCTGATTCCAGTCTTTCTGACAAGATTACCACATTTGCAATTCTGCAGACTTGGTTTCTGTTTGGGACAGAGAGACTTGTGGGTGGGGTTGGTTTCTGCCTTTAAATCCTTTAGGGAAATATATTCTGTCTTTTAAATATTTCCAAAAATATTTCTTTCTCTGGGGAGGGGGGCTGACTTCCCACACTTTGAATGGTCACTAAGCAAAATGTTGTAAGTCGAGGATTTCCTGTATTTCCAGGCAGTCTCTGAGAACTTGAGATGAATGAACAAAAGAAAAAAAGAATATTTTTAGGATTACCATTTGATTAACATGATTTTTTTTTGTTAAGTGGTGCTGAAGCTATAAGAATAAAATCACATTAATAGAAAGAATATGCTTATAGATGCCCTGCACTGCAGCAACCCAGAACGCCAGAAACAGAATAGTTACCGTATATAATATCTTCCATCAAAATGGATACTCTTCTCTGAATCATCAGATATAAAGGTAGCTGAACAGTAATGGTACATAAGGAAGAAAAATGTGAGCTAAACTTAAATGTAAGCTACCTTTCATTGTATGAAGTTTCTAACAGAAAGAGAATGAAGACATTGAAGGTATGGATAACTTCTGCCTTTTAGGATCAGTCATCAATAGTAAAGAAATAAACAGTCAAGAAATACACCAGACATTTGATAAAAGCAGCCATGAAGGCCTTGGGAAATATATTAAAATGCGGTTATGTGTCTATACCTCCAAAAATCAGAATTGTACAAACAATGGTACTCCTTCTGAGGAGTACCTCCTTCAATGGAAGCAAAAGTTGGACTTTAAAAAAGCAGAATAGGAAGAGTATGGAGGCTCTGAAGTTTAATGTGGAAAAAAACTTCTGAGAGTCTGTGGAGATTCTCAGTCATCCAGATCATAGTTATCTCAAAGGTGCTTTTTATAAAGGCAGCTAGACTGTTTTTTCCTTGAGGAAGAAGAACAAAACATTTTGCTTCTCATCCAAGAAACTTCATCAGTTGGGATTATCTTTCCAATCCCCCCTCTCCTCGTCACAACTGATAAACATCTGGAATTATTCATCCCCAAACCCCTTCTAGATGTGTCTTTAAACCATGAGGCCTGGAACTGTTTATTCTACTTTCTTAACAGCTGTGGATCTCAACAGAACACATCCCTTCTCACAGTCCCTGTGGTTGATTGTAGAATGTGGAATTTTTTAAAAAATGTGGATATGAAATAGCACTGTTGAATGACAAATCTTCATCAGGGTCCAGTCCAAGCAGGGAATAAACAAAATGGAGACTGCTTTAGAAAGAAGGTTGTAGTTTATTGAAGAGCAGAGCCAGACAGAAATGTGGCTCTGGGAAAGGCTGACCACATGTAGTTGGGAGTGGTGGGTTTTTATACCTTCTTGGGCTTTTGAGGTTGTTTCCTGTTCCTGTGGCATGAACTTTGACCTGAGCTTTTGAGTGTGTCCTTTTTGGTATTGGTCGATTAATCCTATTATGTCCTAAAGGTCACGTTTTTAGAGTTTGGTTGGGGTATGTAGATTTTAGGGGTCTTTGTCTTTCTAATCTCATCAGCTTCTAGCTTCCTGGCTCCAACCTTTCTGAAAAGATTATTGAATTTGCATTTCTACAGACCTGGTTTCTGCTGAGTTTTTGGCTGGGGAGAGGGAGAAGATCTTCTCCACTGTTCCTTTGGAGAAATATATTCTGCCTTTTTAATATTCCCCAAAATATTTCTTTCTCTGAGGGGGGCTGACTTTCCACAGCACAATGAAAATTGTTGGGGTGTCTTTTGTTATCAAGAACCAGTTATGAATTATATACTCCAGATCCTAGACTGTAACACTTTCTTTTTATTTCTACAAATAGATTCCTTAACAAGGTGCAGTTGAGACCTCAACAAAATGCATCTATAAGTTGCCTACCCACTCAATTTTCTTTTTTGTCAGAGGTGTCTAAGGTTCTCAATTGCAAACCAATTTGTTGTATACCTGGAATGTCGATACCTTTAAAAAAACGTTCTTTAAATCAGTAAACAAAACGGGAGCCTTCACTTAAGGGAAGAATCCACATTATCACCAAAGCAATGGGTTTAAGAGCTTTACTTCAGGTCACAAAAATACTGGTATTCGTCGGATTGCCGATCTAGTCATCCATTGGCTTTTCATTCTATGAGACAAAGAATTGACTGAGATTCATTTACAGACAGAAATGGGAGATACAGATGTGTCAGTTGAGGTCCTCCAGCCCAATCTTCTGCTCAGCGAAGAGATCAAAATGAAAGCATTCCCAAGAGATGCCTGGCTAACCCTCTATCTGAATGTAACTCACACGAAGTTGTGTTGAAACTGCAAGAAACCTTTCTAGAGTCACGTTTCATTTTAAAATATTAAGCTCCTGAAGTTCCAATATTGGAGGGGCTGCCACAAAGAAGAGAGGGTCAACCTATTTATCAAAGCACCTGAAGACAGTACAAGAAGCAACGGATGGAAACTAATCAAGCAGAGAACCAACCTAGAACTAAGGAGAAATTTCCTGACAGCACAATTAATCAGTGGGACGACTTGCCTCCAGAAGTTGTGGGTGCACTGGAGGTTTTTAAGAAGAGAGTGGACAGTCATTTGTCTGAAATGGCATAGAATGTCCTGCTTGAACAGGGGTTGGACTAAAAGACCTCCAAGGTCCCTTCCAACTCTGTTATTCTATTATTCTATTATCTCACAAGGAATGGTAGTGATCCACTGGCTTATTCATTAAACTCATGTAATTTGGTTACACAAGTAACCCATTTTCAAGATTCATTTGTACAGAACAGAAACTGGGTGAATTTGCTCATCATTCCATGCTACAAAACTACTAACCAAGCCAAGCACTAGCCAGGTTTAATATGCTGCACCTTTTGGCTTCTGGGGCAAAGCAAGAAAGTTCAGGTTGAGCCAGCTATCAACATTCAACATTTTTCCAAGCCCACTGCGCAGTTTTGCAACAGGAATGCAAAATAGGTCAATAGTCCCACTCTCTCCCTTTTGCAGGGAAAGCAGGAGAATGCAGGATGATCTTCCTGTCAAAATTGTTGTTGTTGTTGTTAGTTGAGAAGTCGTGTCCAACCCATCGCAACCCCATGGACAACATTCCTCCAGGTCTTCCTGTCCCTTACCATCTTCCGGAGTCCATTTAAGTTCACGCCTGCTGCTTCAGTGACTCCATCCAGCCACCTCATTCTCTGTTGTCCCCTTCTTCTATTGTCCTCAATCTTTCCCAGCATTAGGCTCTTCTCCAGTGAGTCCTTCCTTCTCATTAGGTGGCCAAAGTACTTGAGTTTCAACTTCAGGATCTGGCCTTCTAAAGAGCAGTCAGGGTTGATCTCCTCTAGGACTGACCGATTTGATCGCCTTGCGATCCAAGGGACTCGCAGGAGTCTTCTCCAGCACCATAGTTCAAAGGCCTCAATTCTTTGTCGCTCAGCCTTTCTTATGCTCCCATTTCTAAATGCCTCATCGCCATTCCATTCTTGTTGTAGTAATGGGTTGGTTAACCTGTGGCTAGCGACGTGCATTTGTTTTCATGTGAATTCATGAATTGCATGAAATGATGTGAATCCAGAAAATGAGTTACTTTAGGATTTGGGTTCAGGTACAAGGAAACACAAAGAGAACCCAACGGTTCTTCAAAAGGCAACTGGACTATCTTGTTTTTCTAGAAGAGGATTCACTTCTCATCCAAGAAGTTCTGAATGGTGGAGAACAGAGAGATTTGTATTCTCCACCATACAGTCAGAACTGAAGAAGCTTCTTAGATGAGAAGTAAAACATGTTCTAAGAAGCTAGAAAGCCCAGTTGCCTTTTGAAAGAAAGCATCTTTGGGACACCTGTGACCTGGATGACTGAGAATCTTCGTAGACGCAACGAGGACAAAGTAAATGTGATAATACATTTGTTGGTTTCTAACAGTCCACTGGCTGGCAATTGAAGGAACCCAATGCAAGAATAATCAGTTTCTGATCTGATTCAGCATAGCTCATTTCTTGACCAAGGGCATTGCAGCAATTGTCTGCTACAGCAAGCATAGAGAGGTCAAAATGTGGCAAAGGACATTCTCTTGTATGTCCCAGTATACAAGGTCCAGCCTCAGCTCTAACTGAGTCTGCAAGGAGCTCCAGAGCTCTTGTATTTAAATCCTGATTCCATCTAAGAAGGTTTCAAAGTATGGACTACTAGGATAAACAGAGCTTCAAACCCAGTTATTCTGTTCTTCTTCACAGATTCATGTGGAGCACAAGGGAATTTTAAGGCTGTAAGATCAATAACTAAGTCTGCACACAGAAAGTCCCTAGGTGTCAGGCTTTACTTCACAAGACTGAACGACTTAATCAAGCTCACAAAAAAATGAAAGTACTTCTGATGAATTATATTTTGCAGAAGGTTAGGAAGCTGGAGCCATGGTTTCAAAGACTCTGGTGTCTTTTGCTCCTTCTCTCCCAATGTATTGGCATCCCCCTCTTTGAGGTGAGATGGTCCTTCTCCATCTCTATCTGTCTTTTGCTTCTCTACTTTCAGATTTACTGTCATGTTTTTCACCGACAGTGTAGGAAATTAACACTCCCAGCAGGCCAAGGAGTGATCTAAATCAAATCCAGAATTATCAGATCCCCGAACTAAAAGGTGATTGAACTCACCTTATAGCTGAGCATGCCGGTGACAGTTCAGAAATCTGAATTGCAAATATTCATGTCCAAGGCAAACCACAACAATATAAACATGGCAAAACATGTGTTGTACCACCACAATGCAAACTCTGGCCTTTTTGTACTTGTGTTCACAGCATTGTGCTACAAAGGCCTGGAGGCTAAAACATATGAAGAACGGCTGCGGGACTTGGGTTTGGCTAGTCTAAAGAAAAGAAGAAATAGGGGAGACATGATAGCAGTTTTCCAGTATCTGAGGGGCTGCCACAAGGCAGAGGGGGTCAGGTTGTTCACCAGAGCACCAGAGGGAAGGACGAGAAACAATGGCTGGAAACCAATCAAAGAGAGAAGTAACCTGGAATTAAGGAGAAACTTCCTGACAGTGAGGACAATCAACCAGTGGAATAGGTTACCCCCAGAAATTGTGAGTGCTCCATCACTGGAGGTTTTTAAGAAGAGGCTAGACAGTCACTTGTCTGAAATGATATAGGTTCTCCTGCTTGAGCAGGGTGCTGGACTAGAAGATCTCCAAGGTCCCTTCCAGCTCTATTCTATTCTATTCCAAATTACCGAGGTCCAGTGGTTTGTGTTGTGCAATTGCAATTTCATCATTTGACATGCACATAGCTTGTTGACATAGGTGAACACTTATGATAGCAAGATAAGGTTGAGGGTTCCAAATGTTTTTAAATATTCTTTGCAGCAACAGACTAACTTTTTGTATATGATTTTATGGTCAGCTGACTGAGTCTTTTGGACAACACAGCTAATTCTCATTAGAACTTGTCTCCAATGAAGCCATTTCTCCCAAGGACCCAAAGTTATAACTTAGCATCCCTACATTTCTCAAAATGTGGACCTTCTACCAGGTGGTATCTATTTGGGAATCAGAAGCTAAGCTGTTAGTTCAGAATCATGAGCAGTAGAATCCATAGAGGCAGAAGGAATGGAATCTAATTCAGATCCTGATCCTGATCCAAAAACTAAACCATTGGTTCAGAATCATGAGCAATAGAGTCCATTGAGGCAGAAGGAATTGAATCTAAATCAAATCCAGAACCTGATCCAGAAGCTAAGCCATTGGTTCAGAATCATGAGCAATAGAGTCCAAGAGCTGTGATGGTGCAGTGGTTAGAATGCAGTATTGCAGGCTAACTCACTGCTCACTGCCAGGAGTTCGCTCCTGACTGGCCCAATGTCAACTCAGTCTTCCATCTTTCCAAGGTTGGTAAAATGAGGACCCAGATTGGTGGGGGCAATATGCTGACTTTGAAAACCATTTAGAGAGTGCTGTAAAGCACTATTAAACAGTAAATTGCTATTTCTATTCTATTCTATTCTATTGCCATGGTGGCACAGTGGTTAGAATGCGATATTGCAGCCAAACTCAGCTCACTGCCAAGAGTTCAATCCTGATTGGCTAAAGGTCAACTCAGCCTTCCATCCTTCTGAGGTCAATAAAATGAGGACCCAAATTGTTGGGGACAATATGCTTATTCTGTAAACCACTTAGAGAGGGTTGTAAAGCACTATGGAACCATATATAAGTTTAAGTGCTATTGCTATTGATAGAGGGAGAAGGAGTGGAATCTAATTCAAATCCAGATCCTGATCCAGAAGCTAATCTATCAGTTCAGAATCATAAGCAATAGAATCCTTATCCTGATCTGCTCAGATTCTTATAGGACTCTATTGGGGTAAAAGAATGGGATCTAATTCAGATCCAAATCCTGTTTCCTGGAAAGCGATATTTGCTCCCACTCTGCACTTTTCTTCCCAACATTTAATTCCTCCCCAGGTCTGAGGTCATTTCCAGCCATTTATAACACCCAATCATCACTGTGGCACAATAACTACGGTGAAGTCAGACGTTACAACCCTTCAATAATGGTGTAATGATGCATTGAAAACTGTGTTAGTCTCTGCATCCTAAATTACTTAAGTCAGACATAATAATTAGTCTGTTTCAGGTGTTGTTGTAATAGGACCGCATCAAAGAAGGGTGCCCGGGAGGGAAGGAACCCCTCATCCAATGGTCTCATGTTTCCTTCTTGTAGCTAGTCCCCATCTTGACAATGAAACAGAAATCAAGACATACTCTCTCAGCTGCTGAGAAGAGGAACTGTGGAGTGACGGAGAAGATGCCGGCTCCATTCTTGAAGATCTGCCAGCAAAAGATTGGTATCTTCCAGATAGGTTCCTAATTAGCGCTCCCCTGCTGTGCAGGCAATTGTGCTGTATGAGTTCAAAGTGTCCATTACATATTAATTAGATGGCAACTTTGCTCCCCTTTCTGTTTTTGCAACAAACGATTCCTCCCGGTGCTAACAGACGGCAATTATGTGCACTTCC
>NW_015386970.1:17452-27255 GCF_001527695.2 Protobothrops mucrosquamatus
GCTCACTTGTGTTCTTGCTTGTGTTCATAATGCTTATGGTCCTTTTAAAGCTTGTTTTTATTTTGGCTAGGCACATAGAATGCTTTTTAGCAGAAAAGTAGAATGGAAATATTCAGAACAGAAATGTGAGAGGATGCTTAGATGGCGAACTGTGATGTTCCTCTCACAGTTGAGTGTATTACCCATGTTCTACATGTACACTTGAGTGTTGAGGGTAATGTGCATAGCAACAAGAGGGGCTCAAAAGGACATGGGTGGAGATATTACAACTATGGACAGGTAGAAAACTGCTGAAGACATCATCCATTTATTGATTAGATTAGATTTTTATCCCACTTTTATCACTGAATAAATAACTCAAGGCAATGAATATATCTAATCCTGTGCTCCTTCCTCCTCCCATTTTCCCCACAACAACAGGCTTGTGAGGTGAGTTCGACTGACAGAAAGTGACAGGCCCGAAGTCACCCAGCCAGTTTTCATGCCAAAAGTGGAACTAGAACTCACAAGCTCCTAGTTTCTAGGCCAGCACCTTAACCACCACACCAAACTGGCTCATTTATCAGTACTACTGAATTCCAACATCCCAGAAGAAGACCGAGGAAGGAAAGATACTTGTTTAAACCACTGTAATCTTGTAACTCTTGGTGATTTCCAGCAATAAAAGCATCCACAACACAACAAGTATAACCTAAATAGTAAAGCTATAAGAAATACAATCCTTAATTTAAATCAAAACAGAATCACACTTTGATAGCTCAAGATTGATTGATTGACTGACAGTGATTAATTGATTAAACTCCAAAAGAGTTAGTGCTAGGCTAATACCAGTGTATGAAGTTTAGCTAGAAGTATGGCTAACCACGGCTCATAAGTGATGGTTAGGAATCAGATGCAGGGAGGTGACAGCCAACAAATTGGCTGGTGATAACTGAAGTGACAGAATAACAGAACAATAGCATTGGAAGGGATCTTGGAAATCTTCTAGTCCAATCCCCTGATCAAGCAGGAGATCCACAAGTGGCTGTCGGGTCTCTTCTTAAAAACCTCCAGTGATGGAGCACTCACAACTTCTGAAGGCAAGCCGTTCCACTGGTTGAGTGTTCTAACAGTTAGGAAATTTCTCCTTAGTTCTAGGTTGCTTCTCTCCTTGATTAGTTTCCATCCATTGCTTCTTATCCTGCCTTTAGGTGCTTTGGAAAATATAGAGTATATATAAAGCAGCAATAGCCCATTTAAGCCTGCATGGCAAGTCAACCAGCATTAGTGTGGGATCCAGAGGCCAACCAGGAGGAAAGGAAGAGGATTACCTGGCAGGTCAACCAGCGAAGAGAAGTTTGGAAGAAACTTCAGCCACAGATCAACTAGTGAGGGAACATCTGAAAGGCAGTGGAGCCAAAGTCAATAGAATCAGATCACAAAGAACAGGGGAGACGGGGAAAAAAACTGTTTATTACATAATCATGGTGATGATGCATTGCCCTCCAACCCTAAATCCCATGCATCTCCCCCGCCCCCCCAAAAATTGAAGTTACAGCTACCAAATCACTATCCACTCCTATTAGAAAACATTGACATTAGACTAATTTAGTTTGGTTTATGGTGTATCCCATAATCTCTTGGCATCACCCCAGATAGGTGGTTTCCCCATTCCTGCATTTCCAGGATTCTCTGTTCTATACAGCACCCCAAAGATCAAGATATAAAATAAAGTAGATGCTCTTCCACAAGCAAAGTAAATTTTTAGAGGAAGCCATTCTTATGTCTCATGTCACATTCATGTAGAATGCTTCATCCATAATTTCTAGGTAAACTTCAGATTATGGGATAGGATCATAATGAACTCACTGAAATGTCCCATTGACCTGAAAATATTGGCACTAAATCTGTTCTAACCCTTCATATTTAAACACACTGCAATATCTTTGGCCTTCCATAAATCGATGCAGGAGCCAGACATGGCAGTGCATTACACATATTTCAAGCTAGGAGAAGCAAAGAAGGTTCCCCTGCCCCTATTCAGTGAAGAAAGTGGGCATTCGGACCAACATCTTACTTTAAAATGGGATACTTTATGTAGCCACTAGGAAGTGGATATCATTTACTTGGACTTCAGTAAGGCATTTGACAAAGTAGACCACAATCTACTAGTTGAGAAGATAGAAAAATGTGGGTTAGACAGCATCACCACCAGATGGATCCGTAGCTGGCTGACCGGCCATACTCAGCGTGTGGTCCTCAATGGAACAGCATCTACATGGAGGGAAGTGTGTAGTGGGGTGCCCCAGGTCTCTGTTGTAGGCCCAGTGCTCTTCAACATCTTCATCAACGATCTGGACGAGGGGATAGATGGGGAATTCATCAAATTTGCAGACAACACCAAATTGGCAGGAATAGCCAACACTCCAGAAGACAGGCTTAAGATAAAGGAGGATCTGGACAGACTTGAACACTGGGCGCTATCTAACAAAATGAAATTCAATGGTGAAAAAGGTAAGGTTCTACATTTAGGCAAGAAAAACCAAATGTATAAGTATAGTATTGGGGGTACCTTGCTCAATAGTAGTAACTGTGAGAGGGACCTCGGAGTCCTAGTGGACAATCACTTAAATATGAGCCAGCNGTCTGGCCTAGGGAATTTTAGTGGATTTTAAATTGGTTTTAATCAAATTTTTAGTAGAAGCGGCCAAATTTGAATATTTATTTTTAATCATTTTTAAATTTTGTATTGTTTTGTATCATTGTTTTAAACTGGCTGTAAGCCGCCCTGAGTCCTCCGGGAGAAGGGCGGGGTATAAATTTAATAAAATGAAAAATGAAAAAAAAGTAGTACTGAATTCCAACATCCCAGAAGAAGACCGAGGAAGGAAAGATGCTTGTTTAAACCACTGTAGTCTTGTGATTCTTGGTGATTTCCAGCAATAAAAGCATCCACAACACAACAAGTATAACCTAAATAGTAAAGCTATAAGAAATACAATCCTTAATTTAAATTAAAACAGAATCATACTTTGTTAGCTCAAGATTTATTGATTGACTGACTGAGTGATTAATTGATTAAGCTCCAAAAGAGTTAGTGCTAGGCTAATACCAGTGCATGAAGTTTAGCTAGAAGTTTGGCTAATCATGGCTCTTTAGCGATGGTTAGGAATCAGATGCAGGGAGGCGACAACGTCAGCCAACAAATTGGCTGGTGATAACTGAAGTGACAGAATAATAGAACAATAGCATTGGAAGGGACCTTGGAAGTCTTCTAGTCCAATCCTCTGATCAAGCAGGAGATCCTATACCATTCCAGACAAGTGGCTGTTGAGTCTCTTCTTAAAAACCTCCAGTGATGGAGCACCCACAACTTCTGAAGGCAAGCTGTTCCACTGGTTAATTGTTCTCACTTTTAGGAAATTTCTCCTTGGTTCTAGGTTGCTTCTCTCCTTGATTAGTTTCCATCCATTGCTTCTTATCCTGCCTTTAGGTGCTTTGGAAAATATAGAGTATATATAGAGCAGCAATAGCCCATTTAAGCCTGCATGGCAAGTCAACCAGCATTAGTGTGGGATCCAGAGGCCAACCAGGAGGAAAGGAAGAGGATGACCTGGCAAGTCAATCAGCGAAGAGAAGTTTGGAAGAAACTTCAGCCACAGATCAACTAGTGAGGGAACATCTGAAAGGCAGTGGAGCCAAAGTCAATAGAATCAGATCACAAAGAACAGGGGAGACGGGGAAAAAAACTGTTTATTACATAATCATGGTGATGATGCATTGCCCTCCAACCCTAAATCCCATGCATCTCCCCCGCCCCCCCCCCCAAAATTGAAGTTACAGCTACCAAATCATTATCCACTCCTATTAGAAAACATTGACATTAGACTAATTTAGTTTGGTTTATGGTGTATCCCATAATCTATTGGCATCACCCCAGATAGGTGGTTTCCCCACTCCTGCATTTCCAGGATTCTCTGTTCTATACAGCACCCCAAAGATCAAGATATAAAATAAATGCTCTTCCACGAGCGAAGTAAATTTTTAGAGGAAGCCATTCTTATGTTTCATGTCACATTCATGTAGAATGCTTCATCCATAATTTCTAGGTAAACTTCAGATTATGGGATAGGATCATAATGAACTCACTGAAATGTCCCATTGACCTGAAAATATTGGCACTAAATCTGTTCTAACCCTTCATATTTAAACACACTGCAATATCTTTGGCCTTCCATAAATCGATGCAGGAGTCAGACATGGCAGTGCATTACACATATTTCAAGCTAGGAGAAGCAAAGAAGGTTCCCCTGCCCCTATTCAGTGAAGAAAGTGGGCATTCGGACCAACATCTTACTTTAAAATGGGCTACTTTATGTAGCCACTAGGAAGTGGATATCATTTACTTGGACTTCAGTAAGACATTTGACAAAGTAGACCACAATCTACTACTTGAGAAGATAGAAAAATGTGGGTTAGACAGCATCACCACCAGATGGATCCGTAGCTGGCTGACCGGCCGTACTCAGTGTGTGGTCCTCAATGGAACTGCATCTACATGGAGGGAAGTGTGTAGTGGGGTGCCCCAGGTCTCTGTTGTAGGCCCAGTGCTCTTCAACATCTTCATCAACGATCTGGACGAGGGGATAGATGGGGAATTCATCAAATTTGCAGACGACACCAAACTGGCAGGAATAGCCAACACTCCAGAAGACAGGCTTAAGATACAGGAGGATCTGGACAGACTTGAACACTGGGCGCTATCTAACAAAATGAAATTCAATGGTGAAAAAGGTAAGGTTCTACATTTAGGCAAGAAAAACCAAATGTATAGGTATAGTATAGGGGGTACCTTGCTCAATAGTAGTAACTGTGAGAGGGACCTCAGAGTCCTAGTGGACAATGACTTAAATATGAGCCAGCAATGTGCTGCAGCTGTCAAAAAAGCCAACACAGTGCTAGGCTGCATTAACAGAGGGATAGAATCAAGATCACGTGAAGTGTTAATACTGCTTTACAATGCCTTGGTAAGGCCACACTTGGAATACCGCATCCAGTTTTGGTCACCACGATGTAAAAAAGATGTTGAGACTCTAGAAAGAGTACAGAGAAGAGCAACAAAGATGATGAGGGGACTGGAGGCTAAAACATATAAGGAACGGTTGCTGGAATTGGGTATGTCTAGTTTAATGAAGAGAAGGACGAGGGGGGACATGATAGCAGTGTTCCAATATCTCAGGGGCTGCCACAAAGAAGAGGGAGTCAAGCTATTTTCCAAAGCGCCTGGAGGCAGGACAAGACGCAACGGGTGGAAACTAATCAAGGAGAGAAGCAATCTAGAACTAAGGAGAAACTTCCTGACCATGAGAACAATTAACCAGTGGAACAACCTGCCTCCAGAAGCAGTGAATGCTCCAACACTGGAAGTTTTTAAGAAGAGACTGGACAGCCATTTGTCTGAAATGGTATAGGGTTTCCTGCCTGAGCAGGGGGTTGGACTAGATGACATCCAAAGTCCCTTCCAAATTTAGTAGTAGTAGTAGTAGTAGTAGTAGTAGTAGTAGTAGTAGTAGTAGTAGTAGTAGTAGTAGTACAATTTCTCCTTGAAAATGAGCTCCAAATTCTGCTGTGAAATTCAGAGGAGTGATGGAACCATCATTATTGATAACAAAAATACCTCTCCTGTCCTATTGGCACTGCTAGGCTGGAGCTGACATTATGGATAATAATCAGAGCTAACGGTTAGAAACAAGTTCTTGCACTGAAAGGCAGCCTAGGCCAACCAACAAGAGAAACCCAGTTTGGTCTAGTGGTTAAGGATAGAAACTGGGAGACCAGGAGTTCAAGTTCGGCATTAGCCATGAAAGCCAGTTGGGTGGCTTTGAGCCAATCACCAGGAGACTGAGAGTTATATAGCCTTGCCTTAGACCTGAAAGCCAACTGGATGACTTTGGCTCAATCAGTAGGAAATTGTGAGTTCTAGTCTCACCTTAGGCATGAAAGCAGGCTCTCTCAGCCCAACCTGCTTCACAGGATTTTCATTATGGAGAAAATAGAAGGAAGATGGAGTATTAGATATGTTCAAAGTTCTGAGTTGTTTATAAAAATAATAAAGGTGGGATATAAATTAAATAAATTAGATGGTGGTAGTGGTGATGACAAGGATGAGATGATGATGATTAAAGGCACATATCCAAGAAGGACTAGTGTTCTAAAATCTAAGGGGCTACCACAAAGAAGACAGGGTCAACATATTCTCCAAAGCACCTGAAGGCAAATCAAGACGCAATGGATGGAAACTAATCAAGGAGAGAACCAACCTAGAACGTCCTGACAGTTAGAACAATTAGTCAGTGGAAAGTCTTGCCTACCAGAGATTAAGGTGTTCCAACACTGGAGATTTTTAATAAGAGACTGGACAACCATTTATCTGAAATGGCATAGGGTCTCCTGCTTGAGCCCTTGGACTAGAAGACCTCCAAGGTCCCTTCCAACTCTGTTATTCTGTTAAATCCATATTAAAGCACATTTCCATCTATAAACAGTCTTGCAAAGAGTTTGGTATACAGCATCTTCCTTATGACATTAAGAAGAGAGCCAGCCTCATTTCACTAAGGACCCTGCTGTTCCAAAAATGAGTTCAGCCCCCCACCGCCACTTTACGGAAGTGGGATACTGTAAGCAGTTTCTTTTATGTTGGCTGGATCAATTCTCAAAGATATCTTAATGTGATGCCCTGGCTCATGCAACATGCTAAAATCCTGGCTAGGGTCCCACAACATACTGAATAAGGAACTACTCGACCTTATTTTTAGGCCAGGAGACATAAGAAAATCAAGGCTATGGAGGGTTTTCGATTTGGAAGTTATACCACGTTGTATCATAGCAACAGAACTTTCATCTGCAAATAGGTCTATTAAACAAAATTTGCATTTGGCCGATAATCTCTGCTGGGAACATACCGAAACATCTTTGCATCTGCTGGCTATTTATGTCCTCTTCTTGATTTCTTTCTTTTTAGTGGCTGCTATTTCTTTCAGCCATCGCTAACATATTCTAGTTAGTAAATACTACAGAATGCACAAGAGGTACTATCACTTTAGAGTGTCCAGCTGTCCTTTTACTTGGCAACAGCAAAAATCTAATTCAAGAGATAACATCCATGAAATAGGACCTTATCGTGGGGTCATGATATCTCCTGCTGTTTTATAAATGCAGAAGTGCCTATTTTCATGAACAGGAGACGTTGATCTTGTGACATTCCTCTCTCTCAAATACAATTTTTGCCCAATGCCTTGCAGAGGACACACAGCTCTGTCAATTGCCAAGCGATCAGAGTAGAGGGCTACTGGTTTTGCTGGCAGCTTTTGACAATTGCCAGCCTCAGGATGGAAAATATAATCTACCTGTCCATATCCACATGTATGCCCAGATGATACCTCCCAGATATGTTACACTTCAATGGTTCAAAATTCCCAGTCAACACAATTATGAGCAATACTAAATTGGAATTCTGAATGCTGTAATCCCATCATATCGTATCAGAAAGGCATCAAACTGGGGGGAAAAATAATCGTATGTAGCTATAACAATGTCACTTCCTTGACTACAAATACACAGACAACCAAAACAGCACCATCTGTTCCTAAGAAAAATTTAGGATTGTGGTGTTCCAACTTTATAGAATTATTTTGTAGAAAGACGGAAGGAAAATGTAAATATTGTAGTAACAATGTACAAGTCTCATATTTCTTGCAAAGTACAGGTAGTCTTTGACTTATAACAGTTTATCTAGTGACCGTTCAAAGTTACAACGGCACTGAAAAAAGTAACTTATGACTATTTTTCACAATTATGACCATTGCAGCATCCCCATGGTCATGTGATCAAAATTCAGACGCTTGGCAACTGACTCATATTTACGATGGCTGCAGCCTTTTATGACCTTCTGACAAGCAAAGTCAATGGGGAAGCCAGATTCACTTAAAAGTGTTACTAACTTAACAACTGCAGTGATTCACTTAACAACTATGACAAGAAAATGGGGCAAAACCCACTCAACAACTGTCTCACTTAGCAACCAAAATTTTGGGCTCAATTGTGGTCGTAGGTAGCTGTGCTTCTTTCTAAAGGATGGATCTCATCAAAAGTTGTCAAAGATCGAGAAATTGAGGTGAGATACAACATTTACTTTTGGGGGTACAGTTCACCTTTCTTCTTCTTTTCCTTCTAAATTCCTACAGGGTTTAAATATGATGTATTTCATCATCCCTACATTTTTAAAAGAGTTAGCCTTGAAAAGATTTACATTTATAAAAAAAAAAAAGTATTTTGCTTTCCACAAGATTTCTGCTAGCAATCAGAAGCAGAACAAGAAAGGATTGGCCTGTGTTTGTTCCTAGGAAGTTGTGTTGTGCTGCAAGATGCTATCAATTCAATTAGAATAGTATTTTCTGGGCAAATGTGAACCTGGCAATTGTGTGGCTTCAGTCCCAATATATCAGAAAGTAACTCTTTTACAAATACTTTGCTATATTGCATAGGCTAGTTAGCATGACAGCTAATTGGATCTATAGCGGGCTTGCAAACTGTACTCAAACAATGTTCAATAAAACCTCATCAAATTGTAAAGATTCAGTGAGATGCCCCAATAATCAATTCTGAGTCCTTTCCTCTTCAATATTCTCATTAAGGATTAGATGGAGGGAAGGCTCTTCATCTCTGTAACTGATACAAAATTGGGCAGAAATGCTAACTTTCTAGAAGATATAAATAAAATTCAAAATAATGTTGATAGATTGGAGTCAAGGACTGAACATAACAAAATGAAATGTATTAAAAATGAAAGCAAAGCTTTCGCTTAGAAGACAACAAAAAAATCAAATGCCTAGGAATAGAACATACATCTGAGTTAGTAAAGCTATTAATAAATACTATCTTGGAATAGTAATTGCTTGCAAACCAACTATGAGCCAATAGTGTGCAGAGGTTGCAAAATAAGACAAATGTGTGTTTAGCCTACATGTACAGAAGTATAATTTCCAAATTATGGGAAGGAATCATTCCATTTTATTGAGCTTTGGTCAAACGCCACTATGACCCAAAGGTGCTTTTTCACAATTGGACTTCTTTGTTTTTCTTTGAAGACATTTTTCTCCTCATCTAAGAAGCTTCTTCAGCTCTGACTGGATGGTGGGGAATGGAAGGATTTATACTCCTTGCAGACAGCTGGTAATTTGTATTCTTTTAGAGAGTCATTGAGGCCACCTGTGATGTCAGGGTCACCTGAGTAGTGTAAATGGATGTGGAGCCTTCAACAGTTCCAAGAAGCTCTTGGATGAGGGGTGAAATGTTTTCAAAGAAAAAAAAAAAAGTCCAGTTGCCTTGTGAAAAAGTACCTTTGGGATAACTATAACCTGGATGACTGAGAATCTCCATAGACAAACTCCACCTTGAGTGTCTAATCACTGTCTAGTCTGGCATTAAACTAGAAGATAAAGAAAAGGTAAAGGAGTCCCTGCAGTTTTTACCCATTAGTTGTTGACAACTTTAGGGGGAGGTGCTCATCTCTGTTTCAAGGCCATTGAGCCAGAACTGTCTGGGGACATTTCCATGGCCAGAGTGCTATTTCTTTCCCACTGAAGTGGTATCTATTTATCTACTCACATTTGCATGCTTTGAGCTGCTAGATTGGCAGGAACTGAGGCAAGGATGGGAGCTCACCCCGTCATGTGGCACTCAGGTCTTGAACCCAGGCTACCAGCTTTCTAGCCAACAAGCCCAGCATCTTAACCACTGAGCCACTGCATTGCCCCATCCCACTA
>NW_015386970.1:27337-39971 GCF_001527695.2 Protobothrops mucrosquamatus
GAGAGAGAGAGAGAGAGAGAGAGAGAGAGAGAGAGAGAGAGAGAGAGAGAGAAGTAAAGATGAAAAAGAGAAGAATCTACTCTCCAGTTGCTTGGGGGCTAATGATCTGGAAAATAATACTAGTAAAGAAAGAAAGAAATCTACTTCAAATATGCAGGCCTGGAACAAAGCTGGTTGAACTTCAGCCTGTTTGCAAAAGTTAGTTATTCCATTCAGCTGTCATGAAAACTAGCAGCTGATGGCTCTACCCATTGCAAACGGTGACACGATAATGAGCTTCATTGTTTCACCGGCATGTTGACGTAGCGCTGAGGGGCTTAGCGTGGCACCAAAGCTGTCCCACAGTGCACCGCAGGAGAGGCTGACAGTCAGGAAGAGACTAGTGTGCAGGGAAAACAATGCCAGCACATCCTCAGATTCCAGACACTAGTTCCTAGCAGGTCTCCTGTTGAGAAAAATACATCCTCTGCCAGGCTGAATCTCGGAATCTTTTAGAAGTTCCTTCTGCCAGGTCTTACGGCACCTAATGTCACTATAAGAAGCTTCTCTGAAACGGTATGCTGTATCAGCCCAGTGGCCAAAAAACGATCACTGAAATCAAAACCGAGGGATGAAAAAATGGGGGAAAGAGGATGGGAGTGGGTGGGAGGTTTAGAATTTGTCATCTCTGTCTGTTTCCCCTTGAATCTTCTAGTGCAGGGGTAGGCAACCTTGGCTCTTTTATGACTCGTGGACTTCAACTCCCAGAATTCCTGAGCCAGCTAAGCTGGCTCAGGAATTCTGGGAGTTGAAGTCCACGAGTCATAAAAGAGCCAAGGTTGCCTACCCCTGTTCTAGTGCTTCGATTCTGGTAGGAGGAAGATAACAGGAAGCGTAATCAGCACTTTGTTATGATCCTGTTGAGTAGCTCTGACAAGTTCCTTGTGAGATTTTATTTTTTTGGCGTAGTAATTTCAGACTTTAGCACAAACCCAAGACATCTGTTGAAGCAAAGGCACAGAAGCAAAAAAAAATAAATAAAAATAAAAAATGGGGTCTTTGCAACCAGAAAGAACAGGTCCAATTTTATGTGGCACTTTCCAGGAAGTAGGGAGTTGAAGAAGAGTCTGCATCTCTGTTTGATATCCACAACATGTGAAGGCAAGCTGTTCCACTGGTTAATTGTTCTCACTGTTCGGAAGCTTCTCCTTAATTCCAGGTTGCTTCTCTCCTTGATTAGAAACTTGCCAGTATAAAACTTTGGGACAAAAATATTAAGCTTACAAAAGCGGTAGTATATAAAGAAAATTTATACAAGATGTTTGATAGATGGCACATGACACCAGTTCGCTTAGCAAAAATGTTTAAAAATGTTTCGGATATTTGCTGGAAATGTAAACAACAGCCAGGCACTTACTACCATGCCTGGTGGATATGCCCTATTGCTAAGAAATATTGGTCTAAGATTCATAGATGGTTGGAAAAGATGATGAAATTACAGATAGAACTTAAACCGGAATTGTTTTTGTTAGGAATATTAAGACCTAATTATGGTAAAGAGAATGATTATTTGATATTGCATGTTTTAACAGCTGCGAGGATAGTATTTGCCCAATTTTGGAAAAATGAGAACTTACCATCTGACCAGATTATAATTACTAAAATTTTAGAGTGTGCAGAAATGGATAGATTAACATTAGAGATGAAAGAAAAAGATGATTCAATTTATTTTATAACTTGGGAAAAATTCTATCAATGGTTAGAGACACGTTAGAATTTGAAGGATTTAATACTTTAGAACAGATGATTGATTTTTAAGCGAGCTTTAATTAATACATGGATGATATTGTTATTTTTCATGATTTACTGATTCTTACCTGTTACTGTTGACTGTTAGGATTTTTTGAGATTTTATTAATCTTTATTTAATAGACGAACATCAAGTATTATTTCACGATACTGAAAAAGTGTAACCTGCTCTAAAGTAGGAGCCAGCTTTTGAAATGGAAAGGTATTAATTAACTGAATGTTAATTTCTGTGCACTAATAGACAAAACAAGCAGAGGTTTTATCGAGTCTGACAGTAGGAAAGAGGTTTACCAAGCTGGCTGATCACATATCTTGTTGCAGAGAAGAAGGGTGTTAAAAAGAGCAAGGAATCGTATGGGAAGTAAGTAAAAGCACATTCTCATCTGCATACAAAAATCATTTCCATGAAGCAGGAAACCTGTTGTTTTTTTCTGGAAGGAGGAAGAATAGGATGCTCTTAGCTGACGACTATAGAACGTGGAATATTAGAGTTTGAAGGGACCTTGGAGGTCTTCCAATCCAACCCCCTATTCAAGTGGGAGACCCTATACCAGGGCTTTTCAACCTTGTCACCCATTGTACCACTTTTAGGATATGGCAATATCCAAGTACCACCAGTCGCCTAGCAAGGTGTCAAAAACTTGATGACCCCCCCCAAAAGGAAAAAAGTGATAAAGTACAGGTAGTCCTCGACTTACAACAGTTCGCTTAGTGACTGTTCGAAGTTACAATGGCACTGAAAAAAGTGCCCCCCAAGCCACAGCTGAGCAAGACGCCTGCCTGCCCACCCGGTGGCGCTCTTCAGTCTGTCCGAGGTTTTCATGGTTGTGAGCATTTCTGTTGAGGATTGGCAGTGGGGGGTGGGGGATGTTTGGTTTTTATTCCCCCCATCTGCTGGGTGTTGCAGCAGGTTTTGGTCACTTCACATGACCCTGGGACACTATGACCGTCATAAATTTGAATCAGTTGCCAAGCATCTGAATGTAAATCACAAGACCCTGAAGATGCTGCAACATTCCAGCTGATCGGCACTTCTTCTGGGCTCAGCAGAAGTGCCAGGATCAGCACCGAACTCCAGTTGGAGCCTGGCACTGATCCTGGCACTTCCACTGAGCCGACAGCTCCGAAGAAGCACCGATCAGCTGGAAAGCGGCACTGTTCCTGGCACTTCCGCTGAGCCCTGACAGCCCTGCAGCTCCAGTCATCTCTTGCTCAGGCTTGTGCGGTGCTGCCACTGGTTCAGCTCATTCCCTTCCCCCGCTACCACTTTTCTAGGATGGTTGTGTACCACCTGCCAGGTGCCAATGTACCACAGGTGGTATCCGTACCACTGGTTGAAAAGCCCTGCCCTATACAATTTCAGACAAATGGCTGTCCAGTCTCTTCTTAAAAACCTCCAGTGATGTAACACCCACAACTTCTGAAGGTTAATTAACTTCTGTGGTTAATTGTTCTCATTGTTAGGAAGTTTCTCCTTAATTCTAGGTTGCTTCCCTCCTTGATTATTTTCCATCCACTGCTGACCACAGTTCACTATCACAGTGCTATTTTGTTTCTTTGGAGACATCTAGTCTGTCATAGAACCTCACCCAGAATCACTCCCATGGGTCTTTTTAAAGACTGGTGTCACCATCATCACCACTGGGGAATTCAGAGATACTGTTGAAAAATTCATTCTCTGTGAGCAGTTTGGGAAAAATTATCTATCCAATTACACCACCTGTAAATTTGCCGAACAGTTTGAAATACCACCTGTGGTCAACTCTAATTCAAATATTTAAGAAACAAGCTGCTTTGTTTTAAATTTAATCAGAGCTTATCCAATTAGACCCAAAAGACCAAGTCAGATTTAGACATCCAAGGCATTGCACTCCCATTAATTAACATGGACTTTCCTTTCCTTTCCTTTCCTTTCCTTTCCTTTACTTTACTTTACTTTACTTTACTTTACTTTACTTTACTTTATTTTATTCTACTTTACTTTCTTCTTTCCGTTCCTTCTTCTCTACTCCCTTTCCTTCCTTTTCCTTAACTTTCCTTCTTTTCTATTTCATTTCCTTTCCCTCTTTTTTCTGTCCTGTCCTGTCCTAGTCTAGCCCATACCATGCCATGCCATGCCATGCCATACCATGCCATGCCATGCCATGCCATGCCATGCCATGCCATGCCATACCATACCATATCATACCATACCATACCATACCAGATAGTAAAGTCTACCCTGCCTGAACAAAAACAGATACAGAAGTCTTTTGAATTAGCATTGTTTAGCTTTTTATTTTAAATAAAGACATGTCTGTAACATTTTTTATTTTGTTTCATTTTTAGATAGCACTGAATCACATTTACCCTGAGGTAGGGAAGTACCTTAACCCGTTTTAAAGACAACTGATGTTTTGTGCAATGGAAGCATGTAAAGATTTGGGAGGATACAATGCAGAATTGTTAAACCTTTGAATTAAGCCCTGCTATCTGGGATTATGAAAACAACAGAAATCATAGCTTGTCTTTGTAAGGTCTTTTTTTTAAGGAAAAATATCTATCAGGGGTGTTGAATGGCTAGTTGAAAACACAGGAATGTTAAGATTACTCTCCCAAACCACTGTGTTCAGAGAGACTATAATGAACTGCTTCTCACAATTAGGTATTTGACCTGTCAATCACTTTCCACACTGTTTCCTCTTTCTAGCTACACTCTATTAATTTCCTGAAAAATTGAAATGGAAACGTAGCAGTTGTTCCACATATTGGATCTGTCTTTCTGCCGTAAAGTCTTATGACAGCTCTGATTCAGTCTGAAGAATTGAAGCCATGCAATTTCCTGTGATGAAGGCCCAGAAATGACCTAAACAACCTGTTTGGTTCAGGGATTGGACTGGATCTGATCCACACATACTATTCTATAATCACTATTCTATATTCATTTGAGAATAACTGCCAGTTTTGTGAGGTAGTCCAGGCAAGAAGTACTACCTCTAAATTTATTGTAAGTTTGCATTCACAGACTATTGGAAATCTGAATGTAGTAAGCTAACAAAACCTTCATGCTGGACTTTGCCATCAGAAGCTCTAAGTTGAAAAAATGAGGTTCTAGGATAGGATAGGATAGGATAGGATAGGATAGGATAGGATAGGATAGGATAGGGCTAGGGATAGGGATAGGGATAGGGATAGGGATAGGGATAGGGATAGGGATAGGATAGGATAGGATAGGATAGGATAGGATAGGATAGGATAGAATATAGAGTAGAATAGGGCTAGGGCTAGGGCTAGGGCTAGGGCTAGGGCTAGGGCTAGGGCTAGGGCTAGGGCTAGGGCTAGGGCTAGGGCTAGGGCTAGGGCTAGGCTAGGCTAGGATAGGATAGGATAGGATAGGATAGGATAGGATAGGATAGGATAGGGCTGGAAGGGACCCTGGGGGTCTTCTAGTCCAACCCCCTGCTGAAGCAGGAGAACCTATACCATTTCAGACAAGTGACTGTCTAGTCTCTTCTTAAAAATCTCCAGTGATGGAGCGCCCACGATACAGGAAGTCCTCTACAACAATTCCTACAGTGACCATTGGAAGTTACAACGGCACTGAAAAAAGTGACTTACAACCCTTTTTCTCACTTATATGACCATTGCAGCATTTCCCGTGGTCATGTGATTTTCATTTGGATGCTTGACAACTGACTCACATTTATGACAGTTGCAGTATCTGGTGGTCATGCTTTTGCGACCTTCTGACCAGAAAAGTCAAGGGGGAAGCCAGATTCACTTAACAACGGTGCTACTAATTTAACCACTGCTGTGATTTACTTAACAAACGTGGCAAGAAAAGTCGTAAAACGGGGCAAAATTCAGTTAATAAATTTCTCACTTTAGCAACCTAAATTTTGGGCTTCAATTGTGGTTGTAAGATGAGGACTACCTGTACTCGGCAGTATTGTGGTTTCTGGTCCGATACTCGTGAATAAATCAACAATGTTCTCTTTTTTCCATTGAGCAAATGGTCTAAAACATGATCTCATCAGTGTCCTTGTCACAAAATAGTAAGGTGTGATGGTTAGGGGTAGTGATAATTTAAATATGCATGAATCAGATTCTCATCCTTTGTCTGCCAGCTTCCCCCATGTACTTAGAGGGGAAAGCAGAAAGTAATTGGCACTTGTTTTATTCATGTTTTATTCAACATTTCCACCCCATGCACATTTGGTTCCTAAGTAGGAGCTCCAGAGGATAGAAAATTGTGAGCGAAGCCAACCCGTGATAAGTCAGGCCATAGAAATATATTCAGGAGTTGTCAATGGGGAAAGTAGAACAATAACCCTTGTCTTTGAATCAAATGATGCCCTGATATTTGACTGCATCAAATAAAGAGTCGGTTCAAGAGGTTGGCCAAGTGTTCTTCTGGCTGAAACTCAAAGAGGTAGAGAACATGTCAACATTGCCCTCTAGAGCAGTAGCTGTTTTTAAGAGAAAGCCAACTTCCTTGTGGTGCTCCAATCCATATTAGGTAAGCAGCAATGGGCTCAACATATACATGAAAATCTCTATGAAGAGATGACCAGGCACAGGCCAAGGGGAGTCCAGAAATTTGTAGGTTTAGGAGGCAATTCAAATTGAAAAATGTTTGAGGAATACGAGCACGGGGCTGTATCTGTAGCAATGCATTTCTTGGAACAAAAGAAGACCAAGCTTTCTACTTCATCTCTTCTCAACTTGGTCAATTGCTCTGTTGTTCTCTATGCATATTTGCCCTTAGATCATTGGTAAGATGTATACTTCAGAGCATTTGATGTATCAGTTTTTCTTCTCACAAAGATTATATAAATCTGCAATAAGCTTACTGATGCTTTGTCCTTGAGTCTTCTGTTAAGTTTGGGTATATCTGCATTCCAGGAAGGGTCAGATTGCTACTGTCTGGAAGCCCCCAATGGAGACATTGTAAGGTACATCAGGAAGCCCTCCTCCCATTTGACACCATGCTTTCTCCTACAGTTGCTCTATTACTACCAAACGTAATGGGTAGTTAAGCTGACTATTCTGACCATCTATCAAAATTCATCCTTCTCTCTCCATTACACAAAAGAAGGAGCATATGGCCCAGAAGATTGGGGGAGGTCAACAGAGGGCAAATGATAAAAGAAGTATTGCATCATCACAACGCAGGCTTCATCACATTTGTACGAGCATGATTATGTCACATGGACATCTGAAAGGGACAGAGCTTGCGTGTTTCACAACACAGTGCTGTTTTCATAATTCTGATGAACTAAACGACCTGGAGATCTGATGAACCAGACATCCTGGAGTTGCTACAAAGAAGAGAGGGTCAACCTATTCTCAAAAGCACTTGAAGGCAGGACAAGAAGCAATGGATGGAAAATAATCAAGGAAAGAACCAACGTAGAACCAAGGAGAAATTTTCTGACAGTTAGAACAATTGATCAGTGGAATGGCTTGCCTCTAGAAGTTGTAGATGCTCCAACACTGGAGATTTGTAAAAAGAGATTGGACAATCATTTGTGCAGAATGATATAGGTTCTCCTGTTTGAGCAGGGGATTGGAGTAGAAGACCTCCAAGGTCCCTTCCAGCTCTGTTATTTTACTATTCTAAGATACCTCTGGATGTGGCCTCCTCCAACAAATCTCTGGGAAGTCACTTGGTTTAGACAAGACATAAAGGTGCTCCAGTATTCTGCCATTTCTTATTTATGTTCTTCTTCTGCTCTTTACTCACCCTTTAATCAAAACTGTAGTAGAACATTATGAGTTTTCTTCTGCTTAACACTGTTTAAAGTTCTTTCATATACCAACATACAGATCTAGAAGGTATCTTGACTTCAGCAATAAGGGGCTTTGAGATAATAATAATAATAATAATAATAATAATAATAATAATAATAATAATAATAATAATAATAATAATAATAATAATAATAATAATAATAATAATAATAATAATANCATTCACCGCTTCTGGAGGCAGGTTGTTCCACTGGTTAATTGTTCTCACTGTCAGGAAGTTTCTCCTTAGTTCTAGATTGCTTCTCTCCTTGATTAGTTTCCACCCGTTGCTTCTTGTCCTGCCTTCAGGCGCTTTGGAGAATAGCTTGACTCCCTCTTCTTTATGGCAACCCCTGAGATATTGGAACACTGCTATCATAATAAAGCAAGGGATAATGGAGGAATTCTGAATACTGCCTAGTGATACTTTCTAGTGGTTTGTAAGTACAGAGGGCACTGACATCTGCTAATTTGAAGAGAAACCACATTTCCTGGCATTTAGACCCTCTTTGTTGTGATAAAAGTCTGTTCATCTTCTGACTGTTTTATGAGTCACAAAGCATTGCCAGAGGGAAACATCTAATGAAGGGCTTTTTGGCAACTTAACAAGATATTAGTTCTGCTGGTTAATGAGGGCCCCCCAAAATAGCTCTCTTAGTAGGCTTTTGCTTATTGCTGACCTTAATTAGATTGTCAAATGGTGAGTGCTAATAACAGAAAAGATGGCACATCCAAAGGTGATGATGAATGTGGGGGTATTGATTCTGCAACCATAGATAGGAAGTTAGTCTGTGTTCAAAAGTAGCTTGTGGATAAATTTAGCCCTGTGCCACAGAGATATCCTCCAAGTTTCTCATCAACTTTCTGGCACTCATGCGGCCTAGCACATCTTGTGAACTACCATTCCTGATCTGGTCCCAATGTGGTCACTTAGAATTCAGAAGCCACTGCCACCAGCTCCAGAATCTTAATATCTGAATGTTACAACATTTTAAAAAGAAATGGCTGCAGCTGTACAATCTGCTAAGCCTAGTGAATGTTAATATTTGTTGTTTTTAATGGTCCCCAATGGAATATATCAACTTAAAACATTGATTAATTTGGTAAAGAAGTGAAGCATTTGGTAAAGAAGAGAAGCATTTGGTAAGAATGCAGCCCACTTCTAAAAACAAAGAAGGGTTTCCTTTGAGTCAAGCTGAACTCCTCGTGAATTTATGCACAGGCAACTAGGCAGTTGTCCTGGAAATGTCTTATTGTATTGATTAAATTGTATACCTTTCAGAGCCTCTCTGTGAGGAAGATGGGCAGTTAAAAAGTTGATGATAGATGACAGAAAGATCAAAGATAGATAGATAGATAGATAGATAGATAGATAGATAGATAGATAGATAGATAGATAGATAGATAGATAGATAGATAGTCGCCTATATGCAGCAATGCATACCCTGATGATGTCAAGAGCTCTTGACGAAAGCTTGGTGGTTTAGTAAATAAATTTTAAAAATTTTAAATTTTATGTTTTATTCTCTTGGTGATCAACTATTTATTGTTTTTAAAATATAGATAGATGATAGATAGATAGATAGATAGATAGATAGATAGATAGATAGATAGATAGATAGATAGATAGATAGATAGATAGATAGATAGATGTATAAACAATGTTGTATAAACAGAGGCATAGAATCAAGATCATGCGAAGTAGTAGCACTGCTTTATAAAACCCTAGTGAGACCACACCTGGAATACTGCAGCCAGTTTTGGTCACCATATCACAAAAAAGATGTTGAGACTTTGGAAAAAAAATCAGAGAAGAGCAGTTAAGATGATCCAACGCCTGGAGACTAAAACATATGAAGAACGGCTGCAGGACTTGGGTTCGGCTAGTCTAAAGAAAAGAAGAAATAGGGGTAACATGATAGCAGTATTCCAGTATTTGAGAGGCTGCCACAAATAAGAGGGGGTCAAATTATTCTCCAAAGCACCAGAGGGCAAGACAAGAAACAATGGATGGAAACTGACCAAAGAGAGAAGCAACCTGGAATTAAGGAGAAACTTCCTAACAGTGAGGACAATTAACCAGTGGAACAGTTTGCCTTCAGAAATCATGGGCACTCCATCACTAGAGGTTTTTAAGAAGAGACTGGATGGTCACTTGTCTGAAATGGTATAGGTTGGCCTGCTTGAGCAAGGGGCTGGACTAGAAGACCTCCAAAGTCCCATCCAGCTCTACTCTATTCTATTCTATTCTGTTCTGTTCTGTTCTATTTCTTGTTCCTGTTTCTTATTCACCAACTAGCTAGAAAGCCTTACAAGTCTCTGTCACAAGAGCATAAAATCTGATCATTTTGAAGAGAACTGGAACACCAGAGGGAAAGAGATACATAAACACACACTTGAAATGATGCAGAAGAAGTACTCCACTCAGAAATTCATCAGTGTGCCAAAGCGCACAGATATTTGGGTCGGCAGGATGACTGTCAACTGCACTAAGAAGCCCCACTTGGTTTTGTAACAGACGGTTTGTGGTTTGGGCAGCCAGACTTCATCTTCAGAGGAGTGATCCCAAAGCTGTGCCAAGCAGCCTAACACTTGATATCTTCCAAATAACAACAGGATGTTTGCTTCTCCCGTTCTCCTGCTAGCTCTTCTAATTGCATCAAGCAAGCCAACTCTACTTGTGTTGACAAGTATACTTCGAATCGCTACTGCCCTAGAAATCTTGTTGAGTGGCTTGAAAAAGAACAACTCCCATCCCAGAAGACACCTGGGCAGGATTGATGCACTATGAAAGGGATGGTCTGCGAAGCAAGGGCTCATTTTCACTCCCTCTAAAAGGAAGGGATATATAGGGGAAGGAACCTTGGAGGTCTTGTTGGACTAGAAGACCTCCAAGGTTCCTTCCAACTCTGTTATTCTGCTTTCTGGGCATCTCTCACCATCTCTGGATCCAAAAAGATCCTTTCTCCTATATATCCCTTCCTTGTAGAGGGAGTGAAAATGAGTCCTTGTTTTGCAGACTTCCTGCTCAAGCTGGAAACCCTGTACCATTTCAGACAAATCATTGTCCAGGCTCTTCTTGAACACCTCCAGTGTTGTAGCACCAACAACTTCTGGAGGCAGGTTGTTCTACTGACTAATTGTTCTCTCTGTCAGGAATTTTCTCCTTAGTTCTAGGTTGCTTCTCTCTTTGGCTGGTTTCCATCCATTGCTTCTTGTCCTGCCTTCGGGTGCTTTGAAGAATAGCTTGACTCCCTCTTCTTTGTGACAATCCCTGAGATATTGGCACATTGCTGTCATGTTACCCCTAGACCTTCTTTTCATTAAACTAGACATACCCAATTCATTAATGTCACTGCCTCCATTAATATCACCGAGATTCAATTCTATTTTTTTATAGTCACAGATCAGCATTACAAATCAAAGCATTAAAAACAATAATAATATAAATAAATAAAAACAGACAAAATAATATATTACGATTAGTGGTGGACTATCAGTGGGCAGTTAGAGTCCGCCTAATTTTGCATGCAGTTTAACAAACATTGGCCACATTCAAAGAAACTACTTCATACTGATTTGATAAACAGCAGTTGTACATAAAAGAAAAAATTATTTCTCGGATATTTAATTCGGCGAGGTGATATGAAATGAGCCTTGAGGACGTGAGCTGTAGTTTCAATGGCTCCACAGGGGCACAATCTCAGCTCATGTGGTATATTTTTGTATCGGCCCTCCAAAACTGCCATGGGAAGTGTTTGCACAGTGCTAAGGTTAAGGCCCTTCAGATTTGGGGGACAGTTGTGCGATATAAGCATCTCACTGCTTTAAAAGGAAGAGTTTGACTGCTCAAAAAAATATTCGAGGGAAGGATACTCATATTACAATGAACAAGAATGTACATTTCATTTCGCAGCTATTAAGATTGTTGGCCAAGCAGGTACAAAGACAGCCAGAGAAATGATTGAAGCCTGGGAAATGGGCCCCTTGTTGGTCAACAGGAATGCTTATCAGGTATTTAGAAGTCAAGGACTTAGCAGCACAAGGAAACAACAGCCAATTGCTGGCTATCATCAACACAGCAATCAATAGGAAGGCACCACATAAATACAATGCCTAGAATAGCCCAAAGCACACATTCTAGTAGAGAGAATTTCCCTGAGGATGGGCTCAGCATGAGCCCGAAAGCTAAACCTCTGGTCCTGATGACCCGCCCAAGTTGGGTCTTGCAACATTATCCTGGGACACATATATTTGCCTTCATTCATAAGGATACTCTGTTTCTCTTCAGATTGTATGCCTCTGAAATTAGTGATTGTAGCACAGTTGCCAAAGGAATCTCACTTCCTTGATGCCATTGAGCTTGGTTTTTTTTCTTGCAGATGTTTCTGCACTGATGATGCAGAAACATCAGTTTAGCACTGATGATATGTTGAAGGAAAATTCTTCATCATGGTTCAGTCCAAGCCGGGAATAAACAACATGGCGACTGCTTTAGAAAGAAGGTTGCAGTTTATTGAAGAGGAGAGCCAGACAGGAAGACGGCTCTGGAAGAAAAGAGAGAGCACATGTAGGGAGTGGGTTTTTATACCCTCTGGGGCTCTTGAGGTTGTTTCCTGTTCCTATTTGAGGCTTTGTATTTCCTGTGCCATGTACTTTTGACCTGAGTCTGAGTGTGCCCCTTTGGCATCTGTGGGTTAATCCTATTATGTCCTGTCTTAGAGTTTGGGTGGGGTATGTAGATTTTAGGTGTCTTTATCTTCTTAATCTTCTAGCTGGGGGCCTCCAACCTTCCTGAATAGTTTACATCTGCATTTCTACAGAGCTGGTTTCTGCTTGGGAGAGGGAGATTTGGGGCTATTAAAAAGAGCTGGGCATGCTTTTCTGCCTCTTTAAGATCCTTTGGGGAAATATATTTTTCTGCCCTTTTAATATTTTCTTCTCTGGGGGGCGGGCTGACTTCACACAAATATTACCTAGATTGGGTAATGAAATATCTGCAAGAAAACAACCAAACTCGGAGACCACTAAGGACCCCACAGTCCTCCTCCTCCTCCTCCTCCTCCTCCTCCTC
>NW_015386970.1:40104-45873 GCF_001527695.2 Protobothrops mucrosquamatus
TCCTCCTCCTCCTCCTCCTCCTCCTCCTCCTCCTCCTCACAAACACCCTCCCTTCTGGCACTGATGATGTTGCCTAGTTGGGTAATGAAACATCTGCAAGAAAACAACCAAGCTTAGAGAGCACCAAGGACCCCTCATTTCAACCCTGAAACACAAATATTCTCCTTTTTCTGAGGCATCCTCCATCCATCACCAGAAGGGAAACTGTTAGCTCCTCCCTCTTGACTCTAAATGCCATCCATGACTTGGCAAAAGGAAACAGATTCAAAATCCAATCCTCATTCTGGCTTTATAAAAGTCTGGTTTTTGAAATGGAGTCAAGGGGTTTTTGTTTTTTTTATATAACCAGGCTGGGCCCATGTTTATGCTTTTATTGTCTCATTTTCACCCCCACCCCCAAATGCTTGGCTAAGATCAGGCAGTCTGCTTTAATGTAAAAATGATAAATTTTCCTCTTGGCAGTCACTTCTCTGCCTTTATCATTTGGGAGAAGTGGGAGGTCTCTGGAGGGAAAAAAAATTGGGAAGGATGATCCTTCCACCCTTCTTCTTTTGATGAGCACATTTTATGATTATAACGAGGCAATAATAAAATAACATTTGCCAGATGTAGCTGCCTTGTTAATTGAGGTTCTTTCTTCCAGGGACCCCAAGAATCGGTCATAAATTAAGCAACTATCAATCTCCTGTGGATATTGGAGGGGGGGTATCATGTGTGGATCTGTATTTTTAATGTAATAAACAAACAAAAGCAACACATATTCTTTTTAATTTACTGGCGGAAAGGCAGACATTTGGGCAAAATGTGATTTATTCCAGCATACTGTTTTAGCCCAGACACAGTTTTGTTTTATGCTTGAAGGTGGGAACAAGGAATTTAAGGCCATTATTTTGTTTCAAGCTCCCTAAGAGGCTCACTCCATCCTTTCTTCAGCAAAACGAGAAAACCAGCAGAAAAAATTAATATGCTGCCAGCTACAGGTTCCTAACCACCAACTGACCTCCCCGGGCACCATCGTATCTGCATATCAGATTATTAGAGAGTATTATTTATTATTTTTTTATCTCGCCCACCCGCTCTTCCCGCAGTTGTGCTAAAGAAGGCAGCCTGCTGCTACAGCATTTATGAAAATTGACACAAGATCTCCGTGTAATGTCTGGCAGGCTCCCTTCTCATCCCACAGATTCTGCAAACTGCTAATTAACTCTCCATTATGAATTTCTTCTCTCTTTTTCCTCCTCCTCCTCCCTCCTCCCTTATCAAAGCAAAGCAAGATGACACGATTCAATTAAAATGACAAGAAGAGAGGGTTGAAGGACAGGCATTTCATCCATTGCTTTTTTTTTTTAAGTCTTTTTCCTAGATGTAGTAAATGAAGTATCTACCTCCAGGTATGCAGTGACACGAGAAATATAAAGCACTAATCACCACTACCGTTCTACCAATGTTGCCTTTCTCTCTCTTTTTCTGTCTCTGGGTTTTAGATAGTATCCCTCCCAAAGAAAAACCTTTGATTTCTCCCTGGGGAGAGCCTTGGTATTAAAACAATTCATTCTCTGTGTCACCCAGGGCAAAGATGCAAGACCAGAGGATAAACAGGAAGAATGTTAAGGGACAAGGTTAAAGTACCAGTGGGAGACAGAAAGCCAAACATATTCCAACTCATGATCTCTTGTTTTGTCATGGAAAAACAAAAAAACCCCAGATGGATTGCAAGGCCTGTTTTTCCTAAATGGCTACCGTGATTAGATTTGTATCATCTCGTTCCAACCTTCCCTAACCCTAAGGGTGCAGGTTGAACATTAAGGACAAATGATTTAATTTTCTCCACTAAGGGTTCATCCCAATGTTATTTTGTTTTAATCTCGTTTTTCCTCCGTAGACTTCAAGGGGGTTATACTCAGTGAGGGGATTCAGCCGGTTCGCACCAGTTCAGCAGAACCGATAGCTAATTTTTTATTGCCCGTGCCCAGAATGGACTTCCGGAAGTGGCATCGATGCAGAGAACCAGTTGTTCACATATTTGAATCCCACCACTGGCTATACTGAAGGGGAACTGTTGCCCTATCTAATTGCCACAATTTTGTGAATTAAGTTAGGCTGAATGAACTATACTATAGACCACGGGTGAACTATAGACCAGGGGTGTCCAACCTTGGCAACTTTAAGATGAGTGGACTTCAACTCCCAGAATTCCCCAACCAGCCATGCTAGCTGGGGAATTCTGGGAGTTGAAGTCCATACATCTTAAAGTTGCCAAGTTTGGACACCCCCGGACTAGGCCAAATCCCTAAGTGACCTTAAAAGCTGAACAAGCATTTCTCCTAAACTTAAGCCCAGCCCTCTATGCCATTAAATCACACTGCATTTCTTTTTAAGGCTGAACCAATGGGGGTTATCTTAGTGATGTGATCCAGTTCAGGCAGATTTTGTTGTTCTTATATCTCATCATATCCCTTTTTTACTCACTGAAGAACAAAATCAAACAGCTCGAACACACTCACATAATTGGGGAATAAGGATGAGAGAAAAGCAGAGGGAAAGATTGAAGTATCACACATTCAATGAACAGCAACTGTGAGAGGGACCTTGGAGTCCTAGTGGACGATCACTTGACTATGAGCCAGCAGTGTGCAGCAGCAGCCAAAAAGCTAATACAATCCTGGGTTGTATAAACAGAGACATAGAATCAAGATCACGTGAAGTATTAGTACTGCTTTATAACTCTAGTAAGACCACACCTGGAATACTGCAATCAATTTTGGTCCCCATACTACAAAGAAGATGTTGAGACTTTGGAAAAAGTTCAGAGAAGAGCAACTAAAATGATCAAAGGCCTGGAGACTAAAACATACAAAGAACGGCTGCAGGACTTGGGTTTGGCTAGTCTAAAGAAAAGAAGAAACGGGGGCAACATGTTAGCAGTATTCCAGTATTTGAGGGGCTGCCACAAAGAAGAGGGTGTCAAATTATTCTCCAAAGCACCAGAGGACAGGACAAGAAACAATGGTTGGAAACTGACCAAAGAGAGAAGCAAGCTGGAATTAAGGAGAAACTTCCTGATAATGAGGAGAATTAACCAGTTGAACAGTTTGCCTTCAGAAATCATGGGCGCTCCATCACTGGAGGTTTTTAAGAGGCTAGACAGTCACTTGTCTGAGACGGCATAGGTTCTCCTGCTTAAGTGGGGGGCTGGAGTGGAAGACCTCCAAGGTCCCTTCTATTCTATTCTGTTCTGTACTGTACTGTACTGTACTGTACTGTTCTGTTCTAATAATAGGATAGGATAGGATAGGATAGGATAGGATAGGACAGGACAGGACAGGACAGGACAGGACAGGACAGGACAGGACAGGACAGGAACTAGAGAAACTCATGTGTCTGGAAACAGGTTTTTGAGCATGGGAAAATAGGAAGAAATACCTCAGGAATATATACATATACTGCCTACTACTCATCCAAGCCAACCCAATCTGTTCTGTTGGTAAACACCAAATCTGACCACTAGTCTTTCTAAAACCTAAAAACGTAAAACCTAAAACCCATGTTGCTTTGAGAAAGAAGCAAAAAAGGGAAGCATTCAAGGTTGAACCCATCTCTACCATGTCAGGAGGAGCCAAATGAAAAACCAGTTATGAACACCTTGCTAAGAAAACTGTAGGGACTTGTCCATGCAGTTGCCAGGAGTCAACAATAACTTGAACGCACAAATACAAAAAAAAAACCTCAAACCCACAAGAGCCTGAGGGCTCACCCATATGTTGTGCTTGCTCCAGTGTGAAGATGTCCACCATTTTCTGAAGACATGTATTTACCATAGCTCCAGCTGAAACCATCTCAAGATGTTCAGGTAGGGAAGTGGGGTATCCAGGTATAACAGAAGAGAATAACAGCATATCAGAGTTGGAAGGGACCTTGGAGATCTTCTAGTCCAACCCCCTGCTCAAGCAGGAGACTCTATACCATTCCAGACAAGTCCAGTCTCTTCTTAAAAGCCTCCTGTAATGGAGCACCCACAACTTCTGAGGTATCATGGTAAACCATCTCTCATCTGGACAATCCGAGGAGAAGGAGCTTCTGGAGATTGGTGATCTGCTGGACTCCATAGCAGGTGTGCTATGGGGTCATCCCTCTCATCCAGCTGCTCAGCTCTGTGGCTCAATGATCATTTGTTCTGTGATCACAGATAAGTTAGGCATGTTTCTTGAACAGCTTTTCTTCCTTTTATCTCTGTGTTAAATGCCATATGGAAATGACAACCTGATATAAAATAAATATATGTCTACCATGAAGCTGATATTCAAATTTGTTTTTCTGCCCTTCTTGCTTCCGGATGGAAACTAATCAAGGAGAGAAGCAATCTAGAACTTAGAAAAGAATTCCTGACAGTTAGAACAATTAATCAGTAGAACAACCTGCCTCCAGAAGTTATGAATGCTCCAACATGGGAAGCTTTTAAGAAGAGACTAGACCACCATTTGTCTGAAAGGGTATAGGTTCTCCTGCTTGAGCAGGGAGCTGGACTAGAAGACCTTCAAGGTCCCTTCCAGCTCTATTCTATTCTATTCTATTCTATTCTTGATCTGAAACATTATCCACTGATCCTTGAGGTGGTGGAGAATTATCCCAGGATGAAATGTCTTCTCATTACTGATTTCTACCTTGCCTCTACTGTCTTTTTTCTCTGATACTTGCTAACAAACAAGAAGTGGTAATAACTCTACAGCCTTATTTCTGACCTTGAACTCTGTCAGAATACAGTAAATGACTAAAGACTGCACCAGTATAGCTAAAGATGACCTTAGTGGCTGTCCAGTCTCTTCTGGGGGCTGGGGATGAAATGAAAGGTGCATCATGAGGGTCAAGCAGAAAAATACAGGTGGCCGGGGCAAATGTGTGCCAAGGCAGGTGAAGAGAGTTCTTAGTGTCTGCTGGTATTCCATAACTCTTTCTTAAATTCTACTAGCAGTATTTCAGCAATAATGAACTAGAACCAGTACAGTCCGAGGAATTTTACTGAAGAAAAGGACAACAGAATGCAACATGTATCATTCAGGTTTTTGTATTATGCTAACAAACAGTTCTACATATAAATAGTTTGTGGAATGGGACCTCAAGTATTTCAGGGAGTAAAGGAGCACTGGGATCCATTAGGTAAGATAACCATTTTATAAGGAATATAAACCTCTGAGCTTCAAAACAGAAGTCAGACTCTAACTGTTGAGGTCAAGAGAAAACATCTCCCTTGGGCATGTTAGCGTATAATTGTCTTTTTCAGAACTTTATTCTTCCCTTCCAAAGGGGCAAGTGGGCAAGCTATTGTGAAATACCAATAGCGCTTAGACTTATATGCTGCCCCACAGTCCTTTACAGCCCTCTCTAAGTGGTTTTACAGAGTCCGCATATTGCCCCCAACAATGTGGGTCTTCATTTTACCAACCTTGGAAGGATGAAAGGCTGAATCCCACCACTGCTCATAAGACATAAAAAGATTTAATCTTCTTGCATCCCCTGCTTTTCTACATCAAATTTAGCAACTAGTGACAACTTATTAACACGTGAAGTGTTACTACCACTTTACAATGCCTTGGTAAGGCCACACTTGGAATACTGCATCCAGTTTTGGTCACCGCGATGTAAAAAAGATGTTGAGACTTTAGAAAGAGTGCAGAGAAGAGCAACAAAGATGATTAGGGGACTGGAGGCTAAAGCATATAAGGAACGGCTGCTGGAATTGGGTATGTCTAGTTTAATGAAGAGAAGGACGAG
>NW_015386970.1:46642-56022 GCF_001527695.2 Protobothrops mucrosquamatus
CGTAAGGGTCTGGATGGGGAGAAACAGACTCAGGCTCAACCCTTCCAAGACCGAGTGGCTGTGGCTACCGGCGCCTCGGCATAGTCAGCTGATTCCATCGCTGACCATAGGGGGCGAAACTTTGGCTCCCTCGGAAAGGGTACGCAATCTGGGTGTCCTCCTGGACCCACGGCTGACACTGGAAGACCAGTTGGCAGCCATGACCAGGGGGGCGTTTTATCAGGTTCGCCTGATCCACCAGTTGCGACCTTTCCTGGACCGGGATGCCTTGCGCACAGTCACCCATGCCCTTGTCACCTCCCGCCTGGACTACTGCAATGCTCTCTACATGGGGCTCCCCTTGAGGAGCACTCGGAGGCTCCAGCTAGTCCAAAATGCGGCCGCGCGGGCGGTGTTGGGAGGGACTCGTCGCTCCCATATAACACCGCTGCTGCGCGAGCTGCATTGGCTGCCGGTGGCTTTCCGGGTGCGCTTCAAGGTGCTGACCATCATCTTTAAAGCGCTCCATGGCATCGGACCTGGATATCTTCGAGATCGCCTCCTGCCGCAGATTACCTCCCATCGGCCAGTACGCTCCCACAGAGTGGGTCTCCTCAGGGTGCCGTCAGCCAGACAGTGCCGGCTGGCGACCCCAAGGGGGAGGGCCTTCTCGGTGGGAACTCCCACCCTCTGGAATGAACTACCCCCAGAGATCAGGGTGATCCCTGATCTCCCTTCCTTCCGCCGCGCCCTTAAGACATGGCTATTCCAGCTTGCAGGACTGGCCTAGGGGAAATTTTTAGCGGGGGTTTTAAAATAATTTTAAATTACTTAGGTCAATTGTTAATATTTGTCTTTTAATTATGTTTTTAACTGTAGTATTTGATATTTTGTAGTTGTTTTATCTGGTTGTTAGCCGCCCTGAGTCCGTAAGGAGAAGGGCGGGATATAAATATAATAAACAAACAAACAAACAAACAAACTGATCTTGACAAAACAATGGGCCATATCCAACAACATGAAATTTAATGTGGAGAAAAGCAAGGTTTTACACCTAGGCAGGAAAAGCCAAAGGTACAAGTACAGATTAGGTGAAATCTGGCTCAAAAACAGTAACTATAAGAGGGACATTGGAGGCCTAGTGCATGATCACTTAAACATGAGCCAGCAGTATGGGGCAGCGGCCAAAAAAGCTAATACAATCCTTGGTTGTATAAACAGAGGCATAGAGTCAAAATCACATGAAGTATTAGTACTGCTTTATAAAGCCTTAGAAAGGCCACACCTGGAACACTGTATCCAGTTTTAGTCACCACATTACAAAAAAGATGTTGAGACTTTGGGGGAAAGAGCAACTAAGAAGAGCAACTAAGATGACTAAAGGCCTGGAAACTAAAACATATGAAGAACGGTTGCAGGATTTGGGTTTGGCTAATCTAGAAAAAAGAAGGACTAGGGGGAATATAATAGCAGTATTCCAGTATTTGAGAGGTTGCCACGAAAAGGGGGGAGGTCAACTTATTTTCCAAAGCACCAGAGGGCAGGACACGAAACAATGGAAGGAAACTAGTGTAAGAAGAGAAACAATCAAGGAGAGACTTCCTAATAGTGAGGACAATTAACCAGTGGAACAGCTTGCCATCAGAACTTGTGAGTGCATCATCACTGGAGGTTTTTAAGAAAAGACTGGGCAGTCACTTGTTTGAAATGGTACTATAGGGTCTCCTGTTTGAGCAGGGGGTTCAACTAGAAGACCTCCAAGGTCCCTTCCAGCTCTCTTCTGATTGATTGATTCTACTTCACATATAGGCTTTGCAAGATCTTAATATCTATGCACGCCCCAGCACACCCACACATGAATGGAACAAACAATTAACCAGTGGAACAACCTGCCTCCAGAAGTGGTGAATGCTCCAACACTGGAAGTTTTTAAGAAGAGACTGGACAGCCATTTGTCCGAAATGGTATAGGGTTTCCTGCCTGAGCAGGGGGTTGGACTAGATGACCTTCAAGGTCCCTTCCAACTTTACTATTATGATGATGATGATGATGATGATGATGATGATGATGATGATGATGATGATGATGATGATGATGATGAAATGGCACCTCTCAAATAGGAAAAAAAAGGGAAGGGGGGAATAAGAAAGGGGGAATGTTCAACGAAGGCCAACTTTTCTTCCAACTTCTCACTACTCATCTATTCTCCTTGCAAAAATAAAATCAAATGCTGCTGCAGGCTTTTCTGCAAGGAAGTGGTGCTCAGCACTTCGGTTACGAGCTGCTGCTTTCTTTATCTCCTTGTCACTTCCCAACTCGTAGGACAAAATCCACATTTCAAAAGCAGCTAGATCTAGAGTGACATTTTGACAAAGCTGCCACCCTTAATCAGAGTAACATCAGGATGTCAAGTCTGCCACAATTTACCTAACTTTTCAAGACTTATTGCTGACCAGGCAAGGGATATTGGGATTAAAAATAAACCTGTCTCGCTGTTTTTCTCTTGTTTCTCAGATCTGAGGATGCTGAAATGGGCTCGTGTTTAACATCTTTCTTGCATCCTGGATTTTTCCATAATAAAATCATATATGAGCTTCTATCTCGGGAAATGTCACTATTTGCAAGAAATGTGAAATCTCAAGTGTAAAATTGGTGTCATATTGTGAGACGGCAGTTTTTGTTTTTTCCTGTTTAAATGTGTATGTATTCTTTGTTTGGCATCTGTCACCTGCATTATTAACTGCATTAATGGGTTTATTTAAGAAATCTTCTTCACCCTGTCATTTTAAGGGGGCTGCCACAAACAACCGACATTCTCAGCCAGGAAGGGACCACACAGCTTGGTAGAGTAACTTTTGTGAAATCTACCACTGTGTCCTCAACTCCCCTCCGTTTTAGCTGTATTTGTTTATTTAAAACATTTTAGTTCATTTTTAGACAAGGTAGATGTGAGAGACAGACAGATAGACAGAGGCTGTAAATGTGCCAGGATTTAAGCCGTGATTTAAATATGACTGAGCAAGCAGTACAAAAATAATCTACCAGGTTCTAGAAAAAGCTACTGCATTCGGGACTTGGAAAGAAGACAGGTGAGGGGGAACCAGACTAAGATATTATATGTGGCATGGGGAATGTGGGCAGATGCATATGACATCCATTCAATAGCACGGTTGCAAACACCATCTTGAGGGTTTTGGGTTTTTTTACCAGTTACAGGCAGTTGCTCATAAGCAGTGGTGGGATTCAAATACCTGAACAACTGGTTCCCTGCATGGACACCACTTCCGGAAGTCCATTCTGAGCCAGGGAGGCCTCCCGGGCCCAGAATGGACTTCCAGAAGTAGCGTCCATGCACTTCCAGCAGTCTGTTCTGGGCCTTGCGAAAAAGAGCTAGGGCATCGCCGAAGTCAACAAAAAATTAGCTACCAGTTCTAGCTGAATCCCACAACTGCTCATAAGACATAAAAAGATTTAATCTTCTTGCATCCCCTGCTTTTCTAAATCAAATTTAGCAACTAGTGACAATTTATTAACACGTGAAGTGTTAATACCGCTTTACAATGCCTTGGTAAGGCCACACTTGGAATACTGCATCCAGTTTTGGTCACCATGATGTAAAAAAGATGTTGAGACTCTAGAAAGAGTACAGAGAAGAGCAACAAAGATGATGAGGAGACTGGAGGCTAAAAGATATAAGGAATGGTTGCTGGAATTGGGTATGTCTAGTTTAATGAAGAGAAGGATGAGGGGGGACATGATAGCAGTGTTCCAATATCTCAGGGGCTGCCACAAAGAAGAGGGGGTCAAGCTATTCTCCAAAGCACCTGAAGGTAGGACAAGAAGCAACAGATGGAAAACAATCAAAGAGAGAAACAACCTAGAACTAAGGAGAAATTTCCTGACAGTGAGAACAATTAATCAGTGGAACAACCTGCCTCCAGAAACTGTGAATGCTCCAACACTGGAAGTTTTTAAGAAGAGACTGGACAGCCATTTGTCTAAAATGGTATAGGTTTCCTGCCTGAGCAGGGGGTTGGACTAGATGACCTCCAAAATCCCTTCTAACTTTAATATTGTTGTTGTTTTTCTTCTTCTTCTTCTTCTTGTTACTTGTTTTCACAAAACTGACCAACCCATAGACAATGAGTCAGCAACAGCATGGGGCTACATATGCCTTAAAAACAGAAACTGACTCAGAGGACTGTATAGTGAAACTGAGGCCTCTGCTCAGAATACATCAGTTGTTATTCTCAAATCAACCAACCAATAAGTCTGGGATATAGATAGCCTGATCAATCACAGCCTTCTCTTAAGGAAAATCTGGGAATAAGGGTTAATTATCAGTCCAGGTGCTCTTCTAAACTACCTTTGTTTCATGCTATAAACCTGGTTATTGTTTACACATTATTTCATTCTATTCTAAAGCAGGGAACTGAATGAAAAAGGGAAGAAAGAAAACAAAAAGATACATCCATCTTAGGAAAGATGGCTCCCTAATTCTTCACGTGTTTTTAATTGCCTCATCTTTCTCAGCGTTGTTACAAGTTTCCTTTAGGGCTGTTGAGCCTTACTCAGATTCAAGAACATCCTCTGTCTTGGGACTTCAGAAAGCAGGCAAGGGTGAAGGAGGGAAATGAGATAGAAGATAGAATAATAGGATTGGAAGGGACCTTGGAGGTCTTCTAGTCCAACCCTCCCTGCTCAAGCAGAAGACTCTATATCATTCTGGACAAATGGCTGTCCAGTCTCTTCTTGAAAAACTCCTCCAGTGATGGAGCATCCAAAGTTCCAGAGGTGAACTCTTCCCCTGATTAATTGTTCTCACTGTCAGGCTTTGATTGTCAGGGACTGGTGTTCACCATGAGTAGCAACCATTGCTATTCATCATGTCTTCCTGCACTTTGTCCTTCCCTTTTTATCCTACTTATGAATTCCACCTCTGTTGTCTCTACAGCTTCAGTCTTGTCACTGATTAGGAGTCCTTTTTCCCCTGTATTCTGGGAATACTTTTGGAAGCTCTAATTTCTACAGTTTGACATTTTCCTTGTTCTCACGGTACCAACATGAGTCTTGTGAAACCCTTTTCCTATTATTAACCTTTCAAACCTATGGTTTCCTCAGCATAACCATTGCTAGGACATGTAATCTTTTGAATGAGGGGAATCAGTTTTGTCAATTGTCATATCCCACCAATGTAGGAAAATTTATGGAAAAGAAAGTGAAGACATGCTTAATCTCACAACAGATGGATGACTCAATTGTAGTTTCAGATGGGAAACTGTGAGCATCCTAAACCAAGCTAAATTCAAATTCTCTAGAGAAATCTTGGAATTATGGTACTCAGATACATCAGTAGATACATAGAGATAAACCACACTTACACAACACTAAAATAAAGAAGCTAAGAAGGAAGAAAAAGGGCAGAAAGTATCATCTCCAGCAGCCCACGTCCAAATAGGCAGGGATTGTTGTTAGTTGCAAAGTCGTGTCCGACCCATCGTGACCCCATGGACAATATTCCTCTAGGCCTTCCTGTCCTCTACCATCTTCTGGAGTCCATTTAAGCTCACGCCTACTGCTTCAGTGACTCCATCCAGCCACCTCATTCTCTGTCGTCCCCTTCTTCTATTGCCCTCAATCTTTCCCAGCATCAGGCTTTTCTCCAGTGAGTCCTTCCTTCTCATTAGGTGGCCAAAGTATTTGAGTTTCAACTTCAGGATCTGGCCTTCTAAAGAGCAGTCAGGGTTGATCTCCTCTAGGACTGACTGGATTGATCGCCTTGCAGTCCAGGGGACTCGCAGGAGTCTTCTCCAGCACCATAGTTCAAAGGCCTCCATTCTTTGGTGCTCAGACAAATAAAGGTGAGACAATGATGCAAAAGGGGGGTAAAAACCATTTTTATTTGGAAACTTCAATTGATTGATTGATTGATTGATTGATTGATTGATTGATTGATTGATGTGAAACCTAACAATGGCTAACTTGTGGCAATTGGGAAGTTGAAATTTCATAATGTGGATATAAAAGACCGTAGGGGTTTCACAAAATCATTTCAAGACTTGCTTTTCCAAGAGCACTTGAATAACTGAGGGGGGGGAGATCTTTCAAAACCTCACATGCCTTTTCTATCTGATCAAAAAGTCCTAAAATTCCTCTCTGATCTTGTGGAATTCAAATATTAACATTTCTCTTATTAACAGGACATAAAATCCTTTCAATATTTTAAAAACTTCAAAATTTAAGCATTCCGAACACTTTTTACATGTTGTTTTTCTGGTATATGATAACATCAAAGGAATATCCACTATAATCTTCTTCCAAAGCATTGGGATTTTTCATTTATTCATTTTTGGTGCCTTTGAGTCATTGTAGTCATTGTGGACTACAACATAGAACACAGAACGTAGAATAATAGAGTTGGAAAGGACCTTGGAGGTCTTCTAGTCCAACCCCCTGCTTGAATCTGACACTCTATACCATTCCAGACAAATGGCTGGCCAATCTCTTCTTGAAAATCTCCAGTGATGGAGCACCCATAGCTGCCGGAAGTAAGCCATTCCACTAATTAATTATTTTCAGCGATACGAAATTTCTCCTTAATTCTAGGTTGGATCTCTCTTTGATAAGCTTCCACCCATTACTTCTTGTCCTGCCTCAGGTCTTTGGAAAATAGGTCTATCTCCCCTTCTCTGTGACAGCCTCTCAAGTACTGGAAGACTTCTATCATGTCACCCCTAGTCCTTCTCTTCATTAGACTAGACATACCTAGTTCTCTCAATTATTCATTGGGTGGTTTAACCTCCAGTCCTCTAATCATCTTTGTTGCTCTTCTCTGCTTTCTTTCCAGGGTCTCAACATCTTTGTGTTGTGGTAACCAGAACTAGATGCATTATTCCAAGTGTGGTATCACCCTTGGCAAGGTTCCTTAAGTGGTTAGCCATTGCCTCTTTTCTAGGGCTGAAAGAGAGTGACTGGCCCAAGATCACCCAGTTGGTTTCATGCCTAAGGTAGGACTGGAACTCACAGTCTCCCTGTTTTGAGCCTGATCCCTTAACCACTACACCAGACTGGCTCACTTTGGACATTAAAAACTATTAATGGCAAACCCATAGATATAATAATAATAATAATAATAATAATAATAATAATAATAATAATAATAATAATAATAATAATAATAATAATAATAATAATAATAGTAATAATAATAGTAATAATAATGATGATGATGATAATAATAATAATAATAATAATAATAATAATAATAATAATAATAATAATAATAATAATAATAATAATAATAATAAAGTTGGAAGGGACCTTGGAGCTCATCTAGTCCAACCCCCTGCTCAGGCAGGAAACCCTATACCATTTCAGACAAATGGCTGTCCAATCTCTTCTTAATGAATAAATCATGAATAAATCATATTTTGATGTTTAAACAATTATGTAAGGATGGATTAAAGAAAGAGAGGAAAGGAGAGGGGAAGAGAAGAAGGATCTACATATTTATTTATATGTACATAAATTCAGCCTGGTTTCCACCAAATCTCACGACAAGATTCATAAGTCAAAGTAAGCACTTTGCTTTCCAAAATCTGCTAATATTTTCTAGTGAGCAGAAAAAGAAAGAAATTGCCATGTTGCAGGCTGATTTGAAATTCCTTTAACCCAACAAAGTACAGTTTTCTGTACTGTGCGTTGTTTTAAAAAAGTAACCTAACCCAGCCAGAGCCAAAGGCTTCTGAAGTTCAGTTTAAAACTGGCATATTAAAAGATACATGATCAGCAGCCTACATCAAGCCTTTTAAACCTCTTAAATTTGTATTTATTTATTTATTTCCCACATCTAAAAACTGCCCAGCTCTCTCACAAGGCAACTTTGGGCAGTGTGCAAATAGTCATGAGATATAAAAACTATACAGAAGTATTGTAATAAAAACAATTTAAAAACGGGAATAAAGCATCTCAAGTTCAAGATTAAAAGGGCTTCAGGACACGAGCCAGCCCCAAGGCTGCATGCTCCTCTATATGAGACCCAAGTGGGTCACCAGAGACAAGTCTTCAAGCATTTATGAAAGGCCAGGAGAGTGGGGGGCCTGCCTCACCTCTGGTGGGTCAATGTTCCAAAGGATGGGGGTAACAGCAAAGAAGGCTCTCTTCCTGGACCCCATCACTTGAAATTCTTTAGTTGACGGGATCCGCAGTAGACCTTCCCTGCCCGACCAGGTGAGATGGGCCAATGTAATGCAGAGAAGGTGGTTCCTGTAAGAGAAAGATAACAGATAACATAAAAACAGAGCTGGAAGGAACCTTGGGGGTCTTCTAGTCCAACTCCCTGCTCAAGCAAGAGACCCTCCCTATACCATTCCAGATAAGTGGCTATCCAGTCTCTTCTTAAAGTGATGGAGCATCCACAACTTCTGAAGACAAGCCATTCCACTGGAGGCACAGCCTGTGAGTGGAGTCAAAAGAGGAATCAGCCTGGGGTCCTTACCTTCTCACCAGCGGTCTAAGCCCAACCCCTCTTGAATTCCATTAACTTTTACCCAGCACCAATTTAGTGCTGATTCTTGTCTATGCGCATGAGCAATAAATCACCTTATTAACTAGAACTTAACGTGAGGTCCTGATTATTTGCACCTGACAGTTCCACAGGTAACCTGGTGCCATGCCATGTAGGGCTTTAACAGTCGTAACAGCTTGAATTGGACCTGGAAACAAACCGGCACCCAATGCAGCTCGCACACTAGAGGTGTTACATTTGCCATGATACTTTTCAAGAGTAGCCCCGTGTAGAAGGCATTTAATAGTTCCGAGACATCGGCTCATCATTCCAAGGTCCTGGAGTTGGGAACTGAAATGTAACAGCTCATGATCCAGCCTGCCTTTGCAGAGACAGTTACCGAAATAATTTATCTGAATCTGAGTGGACAAGTAGGAGATAACAGCGGGATGGAATGAGCGAGGGAAAATTAACTGGGATGCTTTCGCGTGCAAAATCTCAGTTCTGCCTTTGTTTTACTGTAACCACTTGGCTTTTAGTAAAAGTATTCTTTTCCCTACAAATGGAGTCAAGAGTCTTGTTTTCCTAAGAGATCAGGCAGGGCTGACACCAATGGAATAGCTTGCCTCCAGAAGTTGTGGGTGCTCCATCTTTGGAGGTTTTTAAGAAGAGACTGGACAGCCATTTGTCTGAAGTTTTGAAGTTTGAAGTTTATTGTATTTATATCCCGCCCTTCTCCTGGTGGACTCAGGGCGGCTTACAGCCAGTTAAAACAGAACAATTAATACAAATATACAAAATTTAAAATAAATTAAAAGATATATTTAAATAGGCCTTTTCTTATTTTAAAAATTGATTAAAATCCAATTTAAAATATCCCTAGGCCAGTCCTGCC
>NW_015386970.1:57864-66336 GCF_001527695.2 Protobothrops mucrosquamatus
CCGTTGATACATAGCAGGGAGCCAGGTATATAATCAACAGGCCCACTTGAACCCCCTGCCCCCACTTCACAAGGAGGGACTCTCCACCATCTATCTGAGGCACAGTGGTCTCCCTCGGACATAGATTCTCCCTTATAATGACCGCTACCCCACCGCCCCTACCCCGGGTCCTTGGCTGATGGAATACCTGGAAACCCGGTGGGCAGATGTCAACGAGGGGCACTCCCCCTTCCGTGCCCAGCCAGGTCTCAGTGATACCTGCCAGGTCCGCACCCCCCTCTTGAATAAGATCTTGAATGAAACTGTATAGGGTCTCCCGCTTGAATAGGGGGTTGGACTGGAAGACCTCCAAGGTCCCTTCAAACTCTAATATTCCATGTTCTATAGTTGTCAGCTAAGAGCATCCTATTCTTCCTCCTTCCAGAAAAAAAAAATCAGGTTTCCTGCTTCATGGAAATGATTTTTGTATGCAGATGAGAATGTGCTTTTACTTACTTCCTATACGATTCCTTGCTCTTTTTAACACCCTTCTTCTCTGCAACAAGATATGTGATCAGCCAGCTTGGTAAACCTCTTTCCTACTGTCAGACTCGATAAAACCTCTGCTTGTTTTGTCTATTAGCGCACAGAAATTAACATTCAGTTAATTAATACCTTTCCATTTCAAAAGCTGGCTCCTACTTTAGAGCAGGTTACACTTTTTCAGTATCGTGAAATAATACTTGATGATTTGTCACCCTCTAGCAGTAAACAGGCCGATTATATTCCAAATAGATTAACTTTCAAAGGAGCTCTCTTAACAAAAAGGTAGCACAACAATGAAAAGACGATTGTTCCATTACTTTTCCTCCGTGCCAGAAAAATGTTTCCATCTATTTATTAGACGGAGTCTTGAGGGCTCTTATTTAGTGTGGTCTTTTATTCCCTAGAGAGTGAAACAGTAGCAAGTGGGTTATTTCTCATGTTTCTTGATAAAGCAAGGTATCATTGCAACAAAGAATCATACGAGAATGAGAGGCAAAAAAAATGAAAGGTATCACTGCTTTGAAGTAGATTGTAGTTCATTAAGAATATGACAAATTTAGTGTTGAAGGAAAAATATTCACTAGGGTCCAGTCCAAGCCGGGAATAACCAAAATGGAGACTGCTTTAGAAAGAAGGCTGTAGTTTATTGAAGAGAAGAGTCAGACAAACAGACAGCTCTGGAAAAACTGACCACATGGAGCAGAGTGGTGGGCTTTTATACCTTCTGGGGCTCTTGAGGTTGTTTCCTGTTCCTTTTTGAGGCTTTGTATTTCCTGTGTCATGTACTTTGAACTGAGTCTCATCAGTGTGTCCTTTTGGTATTAGTGGGTTAATCCTATTATGTCCTCAGAATTTGCGTGGTGGTATGTAGATTTTAGGTGTCTTTGTCTTCCTAATTTCTAGCTTCCTGGCTCCAACCTTCCTGAATGGGTTATTGAATTTGCATTTCTAAAAGCTGGCCTTTGCCTAGGGCAGGGGTAGGCTATCTTGGCTCTTTTATGACTCCTGGACTTCTATACTGACTCAGGAATTCTGGGAGTTGAAGTCCACGAGTCATAAAAGAGCCAAGGTTGCCTACCCCTGGCCTAGGGGCTGGGGCTGATTTCTGAGGACTGGTTTCTGTCTTTTTTTAAAAAAAATCTTCTCCATTACTCCTTTGGGAAAATATATTCTGCCTTTTTAATATTTCGCAAAATATTTCTTTCTCTGGATTCTTCCCACATTAGGATGGTGGACATCCACCCTAATCTGAATTTTTATACTTTCTGCCTTGTGAGAGAGAATGTTTCTTAGAGAGACATTTTCTTTTCATCAATTTAATAGTAACAGTGCTACAAAGTTGGAAGGGACCTTGGAGGTCTTCTAATCCAGGGCTTTTCTAACCAGTGGTATGGGTACCACCTGTGGTACATTGGCACCTGGCAGGTGGTATGCGGCCATCCTAGAAAAGTGATAGAGGGGGAGGGGAATGAGCTGAACCGGTGGCAGCACCGCATAAGCCTGAGTGAGATACAGCTGGAGCTGTAGGGCTGTCAGGGCTCAGCGGAAGCTCCAGGATCGCCACTTCTTCGGGGCTGTCAGGGCTCAATGGAAGCGACAGGATCAGCGCCAGGCTCCAGCTGGAGCTCAGAGCTGATCCTGGCGCTTCTGCTGAGCCCAGAAGAAGCGCCGATCAGCTGGAATGTTGCAGCATCTCCAGGGTCTTGTGATTTACATTCAAATGCTTGGCAAGCCTCTGCTAAAACAGAAGATCAGATACCGTTTTGGACAAATGGCTGCCCAGTCTCTTCTTGAAAACCTCCAGTGATGTATGAATGTGACAACCCCTGTACTTGAGGATCTGTCACAGAGAAGAAGGGCCAACCTATTCTCCGAAGCATGTAAGGGGAGAAGTAATGGGTGGAAGATCATTAAAGAGAGGTCCAATCTAGAAGTTAGGAGAAAGTTCATGGCAGTGAAAACAATCAATGGAATGGCTTGTCTTCAGAAGGTGTGGGTGTTCCATCACTGGAGGTTTTTAAGGAGAGATTGGATAGCCATTTGTCCGCAATGGTGTAGGATCTGCATGATCGGGGGGGTTGACTAGAACAGGGCTTTTCAACCTTTTCACCCATTGTACCACTTTTAGGATATGGCAACATCTGAGTACCACCAGTCGCCTAGCAAGGTGTCAAAAACTTGATGACCAAAAAAAAAAAAGGAAAAAAGTGATAAAGTACAGGTAGTCCTCGACTTACAACAGTTCGCTTAGTGACTGTTCGAAGTTACAATGGCACTGAAAAAAGTGCCCCCCAAGCCACAGCTGAGCAAGATACCCACCTGCCCACCTGGTGGCGCTCTTCCTCCTCTCTGAGGTTTTCATTGTTGTGAGCATTTCTGTTGAGGATTGGCAGCGGGGGTGGGGTGAGGTGGGTGTTTGGTTTTTATTCCCCTCGTCTGCTGGGTGATTGCAGCAGGTTTTGGTCACTTCACATGACCCTGGGACACGGTGACCGTCATAAATATGAATCAGTTGTGCCAAGCATCTGAATGTAAATCACAAGACCCTGGAGATGCTGCAACATTCCAGCTGATCGGCGCCTGGGCTCAGCAGAAGCGCCAGGATCAGCTCCAAGCTCCAGCTGAAGCCTGGCACTGATCCTGATGTTTCCACTGAGCCCTGACAGCCCTGCAGCTCCAGCCGTCTCTCGCTCAGGCTTGTGCGGTGCTGCCACCAGTTCAGCTCATTCCCCTCCTCCGCTACCACGTTTCTAGGTGCCAATGTATCACAGGTGGTACCCATACTACTGTTCAAAAGCCCTGGACTAGAAGGCCTACATAAGGTCTCTTCCAACCTTATTATTCTATGTTCTAAGCCTCCAGAGCAAGCACGTCAAACTGCCAGCCCACGGGACAGATACGTCATGCCAAAACCGCACCCACCCCATTGCCGACAATGGGGAAAAAGTCACAATACATCGCGCAACATCACGTGACATCACGAGTTTGACATGCCTGCTCCAGAGGTTAAGGATGATAAACAATGGTTGGAAGCTGATCAAAGAGAGAAGCAACCTGGAATTAAGCAGAAACTTCCTGACAGTGAAGACAATCAACCAGTGGAACAGCTTACCCCCAGAAATCGTGGGCGCTTCATCGCTGGAAGTTTTTAAAAAGAGACTGGAAAATCACCTGTCTGAGATGGAATAGGTCCTCCTGCTTGAGCAGAGGGCTGGACTAGAAGACCTCCAAGGTCCCTTCCAGCTCTATTCTATTCTATTCTATTCTATTCTATTCTATTCTATTCTATTCCTTAAAATCTCCTTATCTGTATTCAGATGGGAAAAAGTTTGTGTTGGCCAATCCATGGCTGGATTTATATAACATGCTTAACTGGTTTAGTAAAAGATCTTGCAGCTGCTTTTGCTCCACAAATTAACCTTGGATATTTATTTTATGGCTTAGCTTGATGTGTAAATTTAATACACTTGATAGCCTGAAGATTCAAACCATTATGCAAATTAGAACGTTTTATTAATTCGGTAACCAAGTCAAACATGTTGGGAAAATACAATCATTGTCATAAAAAAAACCCTTCTCTTCCAAACAAGCTGACATTCGCATTTTAGCTTAATTGTTTGGCCAAAAAAAAAAAAAAGGAAGGAAATTTCATTTGAAGCCACATCTTCTTTTGAACATGTATTTATTAATACATGTTGATATTCTGTTCTCTGATCCCCAGAATGCCTTGCCTTTAAAAAAAAATAGTAAATCACAGTAAATAGTAAAAATAGTAAATAATAGTAATATTTACTGTATTTAAAAATGGGGGGATACACAAATAACACTGTAGAAATTCTGAAAATAATTTAAAGTTCTATATGAATAAAGTTTGTGATCATCCTGTTTTAAATTAGCTGGCTTTACATTGTACACATAAAATTGGTAGACTGGGCTTGAGATATACACTTAAAAAAAGATAAGAAGGGGAAAGGTGGGAAAAAAACAATTCAATCAGTGATTATCAACAATAATTATTTTTTATATTAACTCGGCCTTCCATCCTTCTGAGGTCAGTAATATGAGCATCCAGATTGCTTGGGGCAATATGCAAATGATGCTTACATTATAAACCATCCAAAGAGTGCTGTAAAGCACTATAGTTCAGTATATAAACCTAAATGCTATTATTTTGATGGCCAAATGGAAGCAATTCAAGAAAATGAGGAGGTTAGTGAGGTAGGAAGCCCCTCCCACAATTAAAATATTCTTTATTCTTATTAAAAAGAGGCAGGAGAGAATATCTCCCCTGAAGGAGAAATGGAGAAAAAAATCTTAACAAAGGCAGAAAGCAGCCCCAGGAAAACAGCTTCAAATTAAGAAACCTGAAGAGGCTGGCCTTTAGGAATGCAGATTTTCTAATCCATTCAGAAAGACTGGGCCAATCTATTCATAAACAAAACGCCTTCAGCCCCCACAGCTGATGGGATTAAGAATTTACATTCCCCCACCCAAAAACTAAGGACAGGGCCTTTAAGACATAATAGGATTAACCCAACACACTCTTCAGACTAGCAAAAGACACAAAAGCCTACCTCATTGCACAGCCCAGAAACATTTCCACTTCAAAGTCTCAGAGCTCCATCAAAATCCATCCACTCACTCAGCCATTTTGTCAACTGTCCCAGAACTGCACGCTGTTGTTCGTTCTTCTCAATAAACTCGAACCTTCTTTCCTAAGCAGACAGCCTCCATTTTTTTTATTCCCGGCTTGGAATTGGACCTGATTTTTCTTTCAATGACGGAAATCACCTTTTAGCATAACCAGAGCAATTTTTTTTCATCATCTCCATCAGTTAAGCCTGTTAAACATACAAAGGGCACAGCAATCTTCTTTCTCAATGTAGACATCTCCAAGATGTGTGGACATCAGTTCCCAAGTCCCACTCTGTGAGTTGAAGTCCAAACATTTAAAGGTTGGCAAGGTTGGGAAATCTTGCAATCAGGTCTGCTAAAAGAGAAGATCTTCTGCTGAGTTTTTCTTTCCAACTCAGAACTAAAGAGAAAATCTCCTGGCAGTGAGAACAATTAACCAGAGGAACAACTTGCCTCCAGAAGCTGTGGGTGTTTCATCACTGGAGGCTTTCAAGAAGAGACTGAACAGCCACTTATCCAAATGGTATAGCGTCTCCTGCTTGGCGAGGGGGTTGGACTAGAAGACCTCCAAGGTCCCTTCCAACTCTGTTATTCTGTATTCTTTCAGGGTCATCCTCACAAAGACCTTTCCCTTGCAATGTCAAGCTTTCTACATGGTCTTCCCAATTTCTAATCGCCATAAAGGGCCAAATCCCTGTTTCTTGCCATTTTGTGATGGATATTCACCAATTCTTAGATAAACTTAGTGCTATTTTTTTTAAAAAAGTTAAGACATAGCTTTCCAGCTTCCTCAACTCAGAAAAAGAAGAGCTAGAAAATTAGAGGCCCAGTCATGTGTGTGAGGTGGCCTCAGCCATTATGCCTCACATCCTATCATCCATAGCATTTCGCAAGTCTTAAGTATAACCTCCAAATGCCACAAGGTTGGCTATCCCTTCCATATAGGAATAATTTGAGTTTTTCCCCCTCCAGCACAACTTTCTCTTCGGTTTTTGGAAAGCTGTAGCTTATTCAACAAGGATGCAGTAGAGCATCCTCGCTTTTGATAACTGGGCTAATAGCACCACCTATCGGCAACCTGAAGTATTACATACATAAATATGAAGTGCTATAAATATATATATTTACATTGTTTATGTATATATGCACGTATTAAAAATGCAAAGCCCTCCCTTGGGGAAAAAAAGTGGCTGCGTTCATGTAAAGTGAAGACCCTGTTTGTTTATTAGTTTGGGATTTTTTGGCTTAATAAGCAGGGCCCTTTTCCTGATTTGATGTACTGTGTGATTGAGTAATTTAATAGCCAGTGAAATGACTATCGCCACCGTAACTAGCAATTGCTAGTAATTAATCCCAGGTAATTCTTGATATGTAATTGACAAGGGATGGTTTTGCTTTTGGTGATCAGCCTGTATCTGAGACTACTCCCTCCAATCAGTCTAAGACAGCATAACAGAGTTGGAAGGGACCTTGGAGGTCTTTTAGTCCATCACCCTGCTCAATCAGGAGACCCTATACCAGGAGTAGGCAACCTTGACTCTTTTATGACTCGTGGACTTCAACTCCCAGAATTTCTGAGCCAGCCATGCTGAGGGAAAAGGGAGAGGTTTCCAAGCTGAGCCATGCTGGCTCAGGAATTCTGGGAGTTGAAGTCCACGAGTCATGAGGGGGCCATAGTTCCCCCATGCTGGCTCAGGAATTTTGGGAGTTGAAGTCCACGAGTCATAAAAGAGCCAAGGTTGCCTACCCCTGCCCTATGCCATTTTAGGCAAAGGCTGTCCAGTCTCTTCTTAAAAGCCCCCAGTGATGGAGCACCCACAGCTTCTGAAGGTAAGCCATTCCACTGATTAATTGTTCTCACTGTCGGGAAATTTCTCCTTAGTTCTAAGTTGGTTCTTTCTTTGATTAGCTTCCATCTGTTGCTTCTTGTCCTGCTTTCAGGTGCTTTGGAAAATAGCTTGACTCCCTCTTCTTTGGGGGTCGAGGAGGTTATAACCTTGTGACGATAGTACAGGGGAGATCAAGAAGAAAAGTGATCTCGTCCATCCGTTGGAACCGAGAAAATACTGAGCACCTGAAGTTGAGGGTCTTAAGTTGTCGGTCGTACTCTTAAGACCCTCAACTTCAGGTGTGTAAATAAATAAAATAAAATAAATAAATTAACTTAAAAATGGGGCGGCTTCTCCTTACGGACTCAGGGCAGCTGACAGCCTGATAAAAAACAAATACAAAAATACCCCAATTTAAAAAGCATAATAAAAATGAAATATTGGATTTGGCCTGTGTCAATTTAAAATTGTTTTTAAAGCCCCGCTAAAAATCTCCCCCTAGGCCAGTCCTGCTTGTTGAAATAGCCATGTCTTAAGGGCGCGGCGGAAGGAAGGGAGATCCGGGATCACCCGGATCTCTGGGGGTAGTTCATTCCAGAGGGTGGGAGCTCCCACCGAGAAGGCCCCCCCCGGGAGTCACCAGCCGGCACTGTCTGGCTGACGGCACCCTGAGGAGACCCACTCTGTGGGAGCATACCGGCCGATGGGAGGCACTCTGAGGCAGAAGGCGGTCTCGGAGATATCCAGGTCCGATGCCATGGAGCGCTTTGAAGGTGATAACCAACACCTTGAAGCGCACCCGGAAAGCCACCGGCAGCCAGTGCAGCTTGCGCAGCAACGGTGTTACATGGGAGCGACGAGTCCCTCCCAACACCGCCCGCGCGGCCGCATTCTGAACTAGCTGGAGCCTCCGAGTGCTCCTCAAGGGAAGCCCCATGTAGAGAGCAGTACAGTAGTCCAGGCGGGAGGTGACGAGGGCATGGGTGACTGTGCGCAAGGCGTCCCGGTCCAGAAAAGGCCGCAACTGGTAAATCAGGCGTACCTGATAAAACGCCCCCCCTGGTCACGGCCGACAACTGGTCTTCCAGTGTCAGCCGTGGGTCCAGGAGGACCCCCAGGTTGCGTACCCTCTCCGAGGGAGCCAGAATTTTGCCCCCTATAGTCAGCGATGGAGTCAGCTGACTATGCCGAGGCGCCGGCAGCCACAGCCACTCGGTCTTGGAAGGGTTGAGCCTGAGTCTGTTTCTCCCCATCCAGACCCTTACGGCCTCCAGGCAACGGGCTATCACGTCAAGGGCATCATTGGGGTGGCCTGGGGTGGAAATGTACAGCTGAGTATCATCAGCGTACTGATGGAAATCCACCCCGAAGCCACGAATGATCTCCCCCAGCGGCTTCACATAAATATTGAACAAAAGGGGAGAGAGGACCGACCCTTGTGGCACCCCACAAGTTAGGGGCCTTGGGGTCGACCTCTGTCCCC
>NW_015386970.1:68536-87082 GCF_001527695.2 Protobothrops mucrosquamatus
TCCTCCAGGGCCGCCCGGCCGCCGATCTTCCAGGGCTCCAGGCCGCCCGATCTTCCAGGCTTCCAGGCCGCCGATCCTCCGCTGGTCGCTGATCTTCCGCCCGGCCAATCCCTCGTACTGAATCCTCCGCCGGGCCGCCAGGCCGCCAGGCCGCCAGGCCACATCCAGGCAGCCGGGCCGCATCCTCCACCCGATCTTCCTCCACCCGGCTGCCAGCAAGCTCAGCGCCCTCGGCACCCTCAGCACCAGCCGCCAGCAAGGCCGCCAGCACCCTCAACACCCTCAGCACCCCAAACCAGGGTCGTCAACCCTCAGGAGGCCCCCCATTTCTGCTGCGGGCTCCGTCTCCTCATGGAGCTAACCCCGGTAGGTCCGCCATGGTTGCAGCCGGAAGTTGAAGTCCAGCCATCTTCAAATTGCCAAGGTTGAGAAACACTGTCTAGTGCAGGAGTAGGCAACCTTGGCTCTTTTATGACTCATGGACCAGCTGGCTCAGGAATTCTGGGAGTTGAAGTCTACGAGTCATAAAAGAGCCAAAGTTGCCTACCCCTGCACTACACAATGTTTCTCAACCTTGGCAATTTGAAGATGTGTGGACTTCGACTCACAGAATTCTCATGCTGACTGTGGAATTCTGGGAGTTGAAGTCCACACATCTTCAAGTTGCCAAAGTTGAGAAACACTGGCCAAGAAGTCAACCCTGCTATGAGTCTTGGTCATCATCCTCATCTAGTTTCTTGATTGACATCCACAGCTACAAGATGTAGGTTGGAAAAGTCTGTTCAGCCCTGGTCATCTAGGGCTGTCTCGTGCAATCCAGGAAGAGAAGAAATGAACAGCAGGGCTATTTCATCTTCTTGGCAGAGAAATAATTCATTTTGGACTCCCCATTACTGTCATCTCTGTGGCTATTTTATGGGACTGCTTGAACTGCTTTTATCCCAGCTGGTTGTGTTTATGAATTGCTCCTTAAAAACTACCACCTGAGTTTGTTTGTTTTTTTCTTCCTCTTCTGCCCCAATTTTTCTTTCCATGCTGTGTCTTTATATGATTTTCTCCAAGTTCATATCTGCCAGTCACTGAATTCTTTTCTTGCTAAAACATAAGCCAATGATAGAAATAATAGCTATCTGTGCTTCAGCCCAAAGCCAGTAACAACAATAATAGCTATCCATGCTTAAGAACAAATAATTTGCAGGATGACCCACCTTGCTTGAATCCATTTTTAAGTCTTCAAAGGGCACCTTTTCTAGGTGATGTCACAGAGTTGTGGAACATCAAAAGAAAAGAAAGAAAGAAAGAAAGAAAGGAAGGAAGGAAGGAAGGAAGGAAGGAAGGAAGGAAGGAAGGAAGGAAGGAAGGAAGGAAGGAAGGAAGGAAGGAAGGAAGGAAGGAAGGTTGGAAGGTTGGAAGGAAAGAGAAAGAAAGAAAGAAAGAAAGAAAGAAAGAAAGAAAGAAAGAAAGAAAGAAAGAAAGAAAGAAAGAAAAAGAAAGGTCTGCTTTGCATAACAATAAAAAAGAAAAAGAGGAAAGAGGAAAAAATACAAGAAAAAATGGAAGACAGAAAAAAAACAAAAGTCAAGAAATAAATTACTTTTGAACTTCTTTTCAACAGATGTTTATAAACTTTTTATTGTTCCTACCTCCTTCGATGGTCCATAAATCCTTTCAGCCCCTTTATTTAACTCACATCTTTTTCAGTCTTCAGATACATAAATCAGTGTTTCATTTGTTTCTTCCTTCAGCAAAAAGTTCAGGTAAGGTTTCCAGACTTTCAAAGAAATGGAAGATAAAGTCTCTCTTCCAATGATCTGATTTTATTTCATTTTAATTGTGTAGGGTACAGGTCGTAAAGAGAAAGCTATAAAACCACTTTCCGTTCCGAGTCAAACTATGTTTTGCTGGCTTCATAAAAACTTCCTGCAGTTTTCATGTCAGAAGTTTAGGATTTAGAACCTAGAACTTAGATCCCTCTCACAGTTGCTCCTGTTGAGCCAGGTACCCCCTATTCAGTGGTGGGATTCAAATATGTGAACAACCGGTTCTCTGTGTGGATGACGCTTCTGGAAGTCCATTCTGGGCCTGGGCAACAAAAAATTAGCTACCGGTTCTGCCAAAGTGGTGTGAACCAGCTGAATCCCACCACTGCACCTATTCCATACCCATACATATGGTTTTTCTATTTTCTCACCACTGATTATTTTTTTTGTAGAAGGCCCCGTGTTCAAGTTGGTCAAGATCCTTCTGAATCTTGAGTCTATCTTCCAAAGTGCTAGCAATTCCTCCCAGCTTGGTGTCATCTGTAAATTTGATAAGCTCCCTTTTTATCCCCTCATCTAAATCGTTTATGAAGATATTGAAGAGTACTGGGCCTAAGACAGAACCTTGGAGCAGCCCATTGCAGGCTTCTCTCCATGCCAATGTAATTCCATTGAGGATTGCATGCTCAGTGTGGTTAGTTAGCCAGTTGCAAATTAATCTAGTGGTGGTACTGTCTATCCCATATTATTCTATCTTACCAAGAAGTAGGGTGTGATCTGCTTTGGCAAATGCCTTACTGATGTCCAAGCATACTATGTCCACAGCATTTGTCCTAACCAGTGTTTTTGCTAATGTTGCTACTGTATTTCTCTCTGTGGGCGCAATGAGTTATTGTCTACTGCAAACTCCGCGTAGGTGTCAGGAAGGGCATCCAGCCAGTAAACGCTTGGGCTCTGCTCAGTTGCCCCAAATCCACCCCCATGCAAGGAATTACAGGATCGTTAAAAGAAAAAAGTGTTTGCTAGTGGTGTTCTTCTCCTCTCTAGCCTAGCCTACATTTCTCAGTGGTCTCCAATATAAGTTCTAGCCAGATCAGTTTGTTTGTTTGTTCATTTAACAAATTTACATGGCCAACTCACAAATGGGTGACTCCAGACAGCTTGCAACATAAAATCCACAACATAAAAAAAACATAAATACCCACTCAACACTCACCTCCATGGCGGCAGCAACACAATCCAATCAACCATTTGATCAGGTCCATTTCCATATGGGGTCCCCAGGCCCAGTGACAAAATCATGTCTTCAAGATCTTTTGAAAAAGGAACAAAATGGGGGTCAATCATACCTTCGGGAAAATGGTGTTCCATAAGGAAGGGGCCACCACCAAGAAGACTGTTGTACATCCCTAACAGATGGGACCTGCAACTTAACCCTGCTTTGTCATTCTAATAGGGAAGACAGATTAAATTCTTTTCTCATTTTTCAACCTTAAAGCTAGTTAGGAAATATTCTTATTTTTCCCCTTTATATTGAGTAATTGTCTTCTTGGATAACTGCAAAACATTCTGGAAAAAAAATGGGCTCAGTCTGCAAATAGATTTAACCTGGCTGGCACTTGATAAGCTGTTTCTAGCAGATCTCCATATTCCAACTGGAACATCTGGAAACATTTTTCCATATGATAAGAGATACTCATCCATCTTTAGGGAAACCCAGCACTCTCAATTTTTATGACAAGCTTGATTTTGAATGTAAGCCAATTCCTTTTGGCAAGTTTTCAGTCTCTTTTTTTAAAAAAAAAAATTGTGTTTATGTCTTCCAGATTTTTAATCCTTTTTATGTTGTATTCTACAGCAGTTTTACTTCACTAATTGCTTCATTAAATGTATGGTTCTTATTTATAGTTTTAGTGTTTTATATGGCATTTTAATTGTATGACTGTAAGCCCCCTAGAGTCGTCTTGGAAAGATGGACAGCATAGAAGTTTAATAATTATAAGTAAATAAATTTCCTTTCTTCTACTTTTGAAGCATAATATTGGCTGGTGTGACTGCAACGTGAAGCTCGAAATCTGTAATGACTCTTTTGTATATTGGGATTATCGCTTCTAGGAAGAATTTTCTGGGGTTAAGATGACTGTCAGAGAAGAATCACAAAGATGATTAGGGGACTGGAGGCTAAAATATATGAAGAACCATTGCAGGAATTGGGTATATCTAGTTTAATGAACTAGTTTATTTAACTTATATGCAGAGCACATCATGAGAAAGGCAGGGCTAGACGAATCAAAAATTGGAATTAAGATTGCCGGGAGAAATATCAACAACCTAAGATATGCAGATGATACCACTCTAATGGCAGAAAGTAAAGAGGAACTAAAGAGTCTCTTGATGCGGGTGAAGAAGGAGAGTGCAAAAGTTGGCTTGAAACTCAACATTAAGAAAACCAAGATCATGGCATCTGGCCCTTTCAATTCCTGGCAAATAGATGGGGAAGAAATGGAGGTAGTGACAGATTTTATCTTCCTGGGCTCCAAGATCACCGCAGATGGGGACTGCAGCCAAGAAATTAAAAGACACTTGCTCCTAGGGAGGAAAGCTATGGCAAATCTAGACAGCATACGAAAAAGCAGAGACATCACCCTGCCAACAAAAGTGCGTATAGTCAAGGCCATGGTTTTCCCAGTTGCAATGTATGGCTGTGAAAGTTGGACCATAAGAAAGGCTGAGCGCAAAAGAATTGAGGCCTTTAAACTATGATGCTGGAGAAGACTCCTGCGAGTCCCCTGGACTGCAAGGCGATCAAACCGGTCAGTCCTAGAGGAGATCAACCCTGACTGCTCTTTAGAAGGCTAGAACCTGAAGTTGAAACTCAAATACTTTGGCCATCTAATGAGAAGGAAGGACTCACTGGAGAAGAGCCTAATGCTGGGAAAGATTGAGGGCAATAGAAGAAGGGGACGACAGAGAATGAGGTAGCTGGATGGAGTCACTGAAGCAGTAGGCGTGAGCTTAAATGGACTCCAGAAGATAGTAGAGGACAGGAAGGCCTAGAGCAACGTTGTCCATGGGGTGGCGATGTGTCGGACACGACTTCGCAACTAACAACAACACGTTTAATGAAGAGAAGGATGAGGAGTGACACGATACCAGTATTCCAATATCTCAGGGGTTGCCACAAAGAAGAGGGAGTCAAGCTATTCTCCAAAGCACCTGAAGGCAGAACAAGAAGCAACGGATGGAAACTAATCAAGGAGAGAAGCAACCTAAAATTAAGGAGTAATTTTCTGACAATTAGAACAATTAATCAGTGGGACGACTTGCCTCCAGAAGCAGTGAATGCTCCAACACTGGAAGTTCTTAAGAAGAGATTGGACAATCATTTAGATTATCTAGAATGGTATAGGGTTTTCTGCTTGTGCAGGGGGTTGGGCTAGAAGACCTCCAGGGTCCCTTCCCACTCTGTTATTGTTATTCTGTCTGCCTCTCTGCCAAGTGACACTCTTGTGAGACAAGTTTTCTGCTTCTGAAGAAGAAGAATTGCTAGTTCATTTAAAGACATGTCTGCAACTCAAAAACCACTTCATCAGAAGTTGGAGCCAAAACAGCTGGGTAAGGTGAGAAGAGCTTTACAAGCATCTTATCTCAGCAACAAATTTCCAGAGATACATTGGTTCACATTTCTGCTTTCTGGTTGTTTCTAACAAGCAACTCAAAATAGTGTCTCCAGCGAGTGAAGGAACAACTGTGTTTCAGGACCTCACTATATTACTGGAATCCCTTCTGGGCATATTTTAGAAAAGACATTGGTGAATTGCAACACATCTAGAAAACCGCCACTAAAACCACCAGAGGCCTAGAAGGAAAAACTGACGAGGAATAGAAATGTAAATATTTAGCCTGCAGAAGACTTCAAGGAGACACAACAACTCTCTTCATCCACCTGAAGAAAGGCCAGGTAGAAGGTGGGGCAGACAAATGAAATTTAATGTAGAGAAAAGCAAGGTTTTACACCTAGGCAGGACAAACCAAAGGCACAAGTACAGATTAGGCAAAACATGGCTCAAAAACAGTAACTGTGAGAGGGACCTTGGAGTCCTAGTGGACATTCACTTAAACATGAGCCAGCAGTGTGTGGCAGCAACCCAAAAAGCAAATAGAATCTTTGGTTGTATAAACAGAGGCATAGAATCAAAATCATGTGAAGTCTTAATACCGCTTTATAAAGCCTTAGTAAGGCCACACCTGGAATACTGCATCCAATTCTGGTCACCACTTTACAAAAAAGATGTTGAGACTTTAGGGAAAGTGCAGAGGAGAGCAATTAAAATGATTAAAGGCCTGGGAACTAAAACATATGAAGAACGGTTGCAGGAATTGGGTAGGCCAGTCTAGAGAAAAGAAGGACTAGAGGCGACATGATAGCAGTATTCCAGTTTTTGAGAGGTTGCCACAAAGAAGAGGGGGCCAGAAGGCAAGACAAGAAACAATGAATGGAAACTAATCAAAGAGAGAAGCAACCTGGAATTAAGGAGAAAACTCCTAACAGTGAGGACAATCAACCAGTGGAACAGTTTTGCCTTCAGACATTGTGGGTGCTTCATCACTGGAGGTTTTTAAGAAGAGACTGGACAGTCACTTGTCTGAAATGGTTTAGGGTTTCCTGCTTGAGCAGGGGGTGGGACTAGAAGACCTCCAAGATCCCCTCCAGCTCTATTCTGATTGATTGTTCAAAGTTGTTCCAGAAGTTTGGATAAAGAGCAATGTATTTAAATTACAGATAGTCCTCAATTTACAACCATTAGTTCAGCAACTGTTCAAAGTTACAGCATTGAAAAAAGTGATTTATAACTATCCTCATGCTTAAAACTGTTGCAGCATCCCCATGGCCATGGGATCAAAATTTGGGTGCTTGGCAACCGGTATGTATTTATAGCAAAAGCACTTAGATTTCTATACCGCTTCACAGTGCTTTACAGCCCTCTCTAAGCGGTTTTGCAGAGTCAGCATATTGCCCCCAACAATCTGAGTCATTTTACTGACCTCAGAAGGATGGAAGGCTGAGTCAACCTGGAGCCGGTGAGGATCAAACTGCCAAACTGCTGGCAGCTGGCAGTCAGCAGAATTAGCCTGCAGTACTGCATTCTAACCACTGCGCCATCAGGGCTCATAATTTATGATGGTTGCAGGATCCCGGGGTTATGTACTCACCATTTGCAATCTTCCCAGCCAATGTCCATCAAGCAAATTCAAGGGGGAAGCTAGATTCCTTTAAAGACCATGTAATTTACTTAACAGCTGCAGTGTTTTCCTTAACAACTATGGCAATCAGACTGTAAAATCGAGCACAACTGATTTAACAACCGGCTTGCTTAGCAACAGAAATTCTGGTCCCGATTGGGGTTGCAAGCCAAGGACTGTCTGTACAAGGATGCAGAAATCGGTTGGACATTATGAAAATTGTCCCAATGTAAGAGCTGTTCAAAAACAGAAGAGACTTTTACAGGAGGTGATGGTTTCTGCCTGATGTGTTCAAACATAGGCTAGATCAGAGGTCCCCAACCTTTTGGGCACCACTGACCACTTCCATGGAGAAAGGTTTTTCCACGGACCGGAGAGTGCGTGGTTTTGTGTGCTGCCTGCATCCCACGGATGGGGCTTTGCTTGTTTGTGAGGACCGGTTGCTGGCGTGCCTCAGCTCGGTACTGGTCCACGGACCGGGGGTTGGGAACCCCTGGGCTAGATGGCCATTTTTCAGGATATTGATGTAGCCTTGGTTTCTGCAATAGGCAGTTGGTTGAATTGGGTTATTACCAAGAACCGCTCCAATTCTTACGTTCTAAGATCTGATTCTATTCTTATACTATTACATCCTACCTTTGAAATATACTTCCACTGTGATGTCCATGTTTGCAGCAGCTGGGGTGACCATTTAAATTTAGCACTTGATCGCATTGATTTGAGTTTTGTGCCTAAATCGTACCATTTACCCAGAAGACTAGACTGATAAACACCTTTAAATTACATGTTGATGTAAATAATAATAATAATAATAATAATAATAATAATAATAATAATAATAATAACTTTATTGTCACTTTGAATGTACACCAATCAGCATACATCAAAATGAAATTTCGTTGCATACAGCTTTCAAAGGGTCACCACCTCTGATATACACTCCTTGTTCGTGGCCAGCTCAAGTTTTAGATCGTCCATTTTAGTCTCTAGGGAGCGAACGATGGCAAACAGGACAGATGGGAATGGAGCTCTATGTGGATTAGCCCTCAAATTAGCTTGTATTCCTGCATGACAATCTCACCTCCTTTCCTTTTTCTGATCCTGTCTCTTCCACCTTTTTCTTAAAGAGGCCTAAAAGGTGGAACAGTCAGGATCAGAAAAAAATATTAAGTATCTTGGATTCAAACTCTGTTGTTACCCCAACCGTTTGATTGTTTTTGTATTTTTAGGGGAGGGGGATGTAATAGTTCTCACTGAACGAATTTAAGAGCAATGAATATTATAAATAAATAATTATCACAACTTTCCCTTTTTTGGATAAAAAGGGAAAGGAACTTAATAGCCTTCTACAATTGTTCCCAGATGTGTTAGATTCCCAGGCAAATTTTGCCATTTAAGTAAAATGCAACCCAATGCATTATGTACTGAAAAGGCCTTATTGATCTCAGAACTTATTTCTGCTCAGAATTAAGCTGAAAATTGCACACCCCTCAAGATGGCTAAGGCCATCATTTTTATACTCCTAATGCACCTTGACTCAGATACAAATCCGCAAATTGAATGCCGGTGCTAAAAATATTTTGTTTCCTGCTATAACAATATTTTCCCTTATTTATGTTGCTTTTAGCAGCCTTAAGATAAATAGGATAGCAAATACAAAATGGAATCGGCAAAAACGTTGGATGCAGATTCCGGAGCTTAGGAAGTAAGGACTACTGTCTGTATCACCAATCCTATCTTTAACAGCGGATTCAGAGTTAACAGAATAGCAGAGTTGGAAAAGACCTTGGAGGTCTTCTAGTCCAACCCCGTTCAAGCAGGAAATTCTACACCATTTCAGATAGTTGCCCAATCTTTTCTTTAAAACATCCAGTGTTGGAGCATCCACAACATCTGGAGGCAAGCCATTCCACCGTTAATTGTTCTGTCAGGAAAATTCTTAGTTCTAGGTTGCTTCTCTCCTTGATTAGTTTCCATCCATTGCTTCTTATTTTGGCTTCAGTTGCTTTGGAGAATAGTTTTGACTCCCTCTTCTTTGTGGCAGCCCTTTAGATATTGGAACACTACTATCATGTCACCCCTAGTCCTTCTTTTTATTAAGCTAGACACCCAATTCCTGCAACTGTTCTTCATGTTTTAATCTCCGGTTCCCTAATCATCTTTGTTGCTCTTCTCTGCACTCTTTCTAGAGTCTCAGCATCATTTTTATACCATGGTGACCAAAACTAGATGCAATATTTCAAGTTAGATATTCAAATATAGGAAAATAAATTCAAGATGTTAAACCTTAAGGTGTTATTGTCCAGGGAGTTTTCTAGTGCAGAGTTTGTAAGCCTGTAAAGATCAAACTCTTTCCATTCCAATTTTAAAATCAATCTTAGTGAGCTAAATAAAAGCCTTAAACTATTAAAACCTGGCTTTATTTTTTAAAATATTTATATCCTACCTTTATTATTTTTACAAGGCGGCAAGCATAACCAGCATACCTTCCTTCTCCTATTTTCCCCCACAACGACAATCCATTGAGGTGGGGTGGGCTGAGAGAGTGATTGGCACAAGGTCACTTAGGTTTTCATGCCTAAGGCGGGACTAGAACTTCCCGTCTTCTGGTGATTGGCCCAAAATCATCCAGCTGGCTTTCATGACTAAGGCGGGACTAGAACGCATGGTCTCTCCCGGGTTCTAGTTGCTAACTTAACCACTAGACCAGACTGGCTCTGTATCTCTATAATATCAAACTGGATATTAGATATTTATCCGGACGGAAGGAAGGAAGGAAGGAAGGAAGGAAGGAAGGAAGGAAGGAAGGAAGGCCTCTGTGATGTAAGCCTAATGTTCTGAGGTAGAGATTGATTAATTCTTGGACTAGGGTACTGCATCCTCCCACACCTTAATTTCTCCCAAGTCTCTAGAGGCTATCAACATATTATGGAACATTGGTAATTTCCAAGGGCTTTGAAAACTCAAAAGCATCATTTGGAGTACTGTCAACCTGGTTCTAATCACTAAATCCTGCTGACCGAAGTACAGATGCAAAAGAAACTGGGCAAAGTACATATTGGAAGGTTTTACATAACTGGTAAAATTTATTCCATGTGCAAAAGTTAAGTTCCCTCAATGCAGTTTGCTTCTGTATTTAGGCACAGGGCTCTCAAACTGTGCTTTTTAGATACTACTCAAAAAAAAGTAGTACTGTTCTTCTAGAAGTTTGATTATGTAGCAATGCAAAGAAAGGAGAGGGGGAGAAAAAAAAGGTAGGGTTTAAATAAATCCAGAGACGAAAATAGTTTATAGATCAAAAATACATAGTCAGATACAGATAAATTTGTTTTTAATAAAGGAGTTAATTTTCTTTCAATCCTATATAAAACAATAGCAATTAAAAACTTCATTTTTGAAAGTAAAATATTTACATATGAACAAGGGACTGTGCAAAATTTACATAAAAAAAATGGAAAGACAGGATTTCTCTCTCTTATTTTTTTTCCCTAAAAGACAAATAAAAAGGTGTAACAGTTTGTTGGATGTTGATAAAAATACTGATCAGCGTTCAGTTTTACACACACACAAAAAAAAGGAGAAAAGGTACAAATGCACTGGAAACTCTCCTTGCACAAGGCTCTGTTCAAATCAATGCCAGTTCGTGCACAGCAAACCTTCATTCCGGGTAGGGTTTGCGCAAGGAAGGTCCCCAGCTGCCCTGCCCTTGAAAATCTAACATGAGAGTTCACACAAAGAAAACCGACATATTTACAGTCATAAAAGTACTATCAATAGACAATTTAATACAATAACCTCTGAAAATATAAAGAACCAATTAGTATATTTGTAATAAAAAAATAGGTAGAAACAGGGGAATTTTGCTCTGGACATCTTTAAAGTTAAGCCCATAAGCTTTGCATACAGTCTTTTAGCAAAATAATTATAGTTTACATAGCCATTTTTTAATGTTATGTGCCAAAAAATTATGTACAATTACTGACAAAATACACCAACCATTTTTTTTTTCAACACTTGATTTCACACTGAGAAAACTGCCTTTTTGATGATTCCTCTCAACTCTGATTTTTATTTAATCTAAGCTTTCACTTTCGCTAAAAAACACAGTGCAAGTAAAATATATTTATGCTGAAAAGTTATTTTTTTTTTCGTTTTTCGTTTTTTTGTTTTAAACTTTACAGCTTTACAAACTATAGCAAATAAATGCATTTCTTTTTTTCCTTTTTTAATTTTTTTTTTTGTACAGATGCTGATAAAACATTCAGAAGGAACTGTCCTTTGTGGATCTTCAGAGTTGGGTGGGGTGCCTCTAATAAGCAAAAATAACAAGATTAAAAAAGAATTGAGGTTACGCTTAAAATTAAATGTTGTGTAGAATTTGAACCATCTCGGGCAGGAAGGTAAAGATAAATATTTATTAAAATCAATTTATTTTGCTAGCTGACTTCTTTTAAAAGCTAAAGTAAAATGAGGTCACCTGCTGTAGGTATACATATATGTATATATATATATATACCTAGATGCTTTTTGAGTTAAAGTACAACTGAAATAAAATGCACAATTAATGTTGAATTGCTACAGGATCATCTGACACAGAGTAGCTGGTTATTTGCTAATGGTTCCCTCAGTCTCTATAATATGGCTTGTTTGACAAGAAGGCCACTCCAAGAGATGAGTTAAACTTTCAACTGTCCGCATATTGTCTCCTTAGGCCTTTCCACGTCTCCTGACTGTCAAAGACAGAGATCTCTCTCTCACGTCAAAGGGTTAATGATCAATGGAAATAGAAAACGGGCTCCTTGCAAAGAGATGGCTGTCCCAGGGCGGTGGCTGTTGATGGGGTGTTCTGATTTGGATTTAAAACAATATCCCATAGGCTTGTTACAAAAAGGCGTAATCTGCAAATATATATAAAAAGTGTCCCCAGGGTCTTCTTTTGCCAAAAAATACCTTGATCTTCTCCACTTCTACTTAAGGAATGCTTTATAGAGCAATAGTGAATGGCTTGTCTCTCGCTCATTTTCTAAACAAAATATGAGGTCCCTGAGGTTCACCCGAGTTATCCTTTGCCGTGTAAACTGTCTGGTTGTTCCGATTCCGGAGCATCCTGGTACTGCTACACTCGGACTGGATCCCTGGGGAAAAAAGAGAGAAAAAGGATGTGGTTTTTTTTAATCCTTCAAGCAGAATCCCCTTGCAAAGCTGACTACAGGTGGTCCTTGACTTACAACATTTCATTTAATGACTGCTCGAAGTTACAACGGCACTGGAAAAAAAGTGACTGATGACCTTTTTTACACTTACGACAACTGACTCATCTTTATGACAGTTGCGGTGTCTCAAGGTGATGCGATCACCTGTTGCGACCTTCAGACAAGCAAAGTCATTGGGAAACCCAGCTTCACTTAACAACCGTGTTACTAATGTATAAACTACAGTGATTCACCTAATAACTGTGGCAAGAAACGTTAAATGGGGCAAAACTCACTTAACAAATTTCTCACTTAGCAACCTACATTTTGCACTCGGTTGTGGTTGTAAGTTGTATAGGTAGTCCTTGAGTTACAGTCATGAACAAGGGACTTGGGACTATAATTTCCAGTTGCCAAGCATCCAAATTTTCATGACATAACCGTGTGGATGCTGTGACAGTTGTAACTGCAAGGACTGATTGTTACTCACTTTTTTCGGTGCCACTGTAATTTTGCGGGGGCTAAACAAATATACTGTAAATGGAAGATTATCTGTAGCCCATATTGGATATCGGAGAAACCAGAAAAAATTGATGGCAAGACATTTTTTTCCAGGGAAAGGATAGTTCAGTAAGAATCATATATAACAGTGGTGGCGAACCTATGGCACGGGTGCCAGAGGCGGCACACAGAGCCCTCTCTGTGGGCACACGTGCTGTTGTCCCAGTCTTGCTTCCCCCCCCCCGTGACCCCCTCCTCACTAGCAGCCCTCCTGGAGAAGAGTTGCCCCCGAGCGTGGCCCACGTGGAGCAGTGCAGCCAAGGACATGGCAGCCAGGCAGCGTAGACAAGACTCTGCCCTCACGCCCCATCGCGCACAGTTGCTGCGGGGCGCGGGCAGAGGGCACGAGCTACCATGGCGCTGCTGGGCGATCTGCGGCGGGCCCTGGAGACGGTGAGTGGCCCTGAGGGCAGGGGATCGGGGTGGAGCTGGGCCAGGGCCAGTTTTTGGGCACTTGGTCTCTAAAAGGTTCGCCATCACTGATATATAAACTACAAGTAAACCTTGACTCACAAGCTTTGAGCAGATTTTGTGCCTCGAATGAGCCATGCTGGATTAGGCCAAAGCCCAACTTAAACCAGCCCATTGTTCCTTATATGAGCCAAGCAAAGATGCCCGGAGTACAGGCAAATTACAACAAATTACAACCATTTGTTTAGTGACCGTTTGAAGTTACAATGGCACTGGGGGAAAAATGTGACTTATGACTGTTTTCATATTCACAATCGTGGCAGCATCCCCCTGGTCGTGTGAACAAAATTCAGACGCTTGGCAACTGACTCAAATTTATGATGGTTGCACTGCCCCAGGGTCATGTGATCACCAAAGTTGACCTTCTCACCAGCAAAGTCAACGGGGAAGCCAGATTCACTTAACAGCCGGGTTACTAACTTATCAACTGCAGTGATTCGCTTAACACAGGGGTAAGCAACCTTGGCTCTTTTATGACTTGTGGACTTCAACTCCCAGAATTCCTGAGCCAGCCATGCTGAGGAGAAAGGGAGAGGTTTCCATGCTGAGCCATGCTGGCTCAGGAATTCTGGGAGTTGAAGTCCACGAGTCATAAAAGAGCCAAGGTTGCCTACCCCTGGCTTAACAACTGTGGCATGAAAGGTTGTAAAATGGGGCAAAGTTGTCTCGCTTAGCGATGGAAGTTCTGGGCTTAATTATGGTAGTAAGTTGAGAACAACTTGTAGTCCCAAATGAAGATGGAAACCCACCCTTTTCCCATCCTTGTTCCTCTGCAAGGGGCTTTTAAAGGCATGCTGCCCCCAACCCAGAGTAACTCTGAATTTTCATGATCAGTAGCCCTTGGCAGAGCTGTACACCGTGAGTTTATTCCATCTTCTTTTTGCCATGCAAGCTAGCAGTCCTCACTATAACTTAGGGTTATGGTTTCCACAGGTCAGTTGCGTACTGCATGACTAATTCCATTCTTTTGCTATTGAATAACCCCCCCCCTGCTCTTGATCTTTTAACAGAGGGGAAAAAAATAACTTCCCTGGGCATCTTATTTATTTATTTACCAAATTTAGAAACAGCTCATTTCACACACAGAGCAACAGTTTCCTCCAAGTCATCTACAATTTTATACACCTCGATTGTGTAATTCCTCTGTCACCTTTCAACCTAAAAGAATATCAAATGTTCTGGCTTCTTCTCATAGGGAAATGAATTCAAGCTCCAGGTTATTTTTATTGTTGTTGACTGTCAGTTGTCTGCTTACTCTGATTTAATCTGCTTCCATTTCATTCAGCATACGTATTTCAATTCTTTTTTTAAAAAAAAAATCTACATAATACTGGTGGTCCTTGACTGACGACAATTCAGCCCAAAATTTCGGTTGCTAAGCGAGGCCGTTGCCTCATTTTTATGATCTTTTTTGGCACAGACGTTAAGCAAATCACTGCAGTTCTTAAGTGAATTATAGAGTTATTAAGTGATTCTGAATCCCCGCATTGACTTTGCTTGTTGCAAGCCAGCTGGGAAGATTACAGATGGGGTTCACATGACCTTGGGACACTGCAACCATCATTCACACATGCCGGTTGCCAAGCGCCTTAATTTTGATCATGTGACCATGGGAATGTTGCAAAGGTTGTAAATATGAAAACCCGTCCTAGGTCATTGTCTTCAGTGCTGTTGTAATTTCAAATGGTCACTAAACATATGACTGTCAGTCAAGGACTACTTGTATAGACTTTGTATATTAACATTTTGTGTAATTAAACTCAAAGATTTAAGGAAAGTGGGATTGATATAATAATGTCACAGATATAGAAGTCCTAGCTTTAAATCCTAATCAAGTCAGTTCATATTACACTTTTGATTTCACTCTGTTAAGATATTGGCTTTTCTGGAACCAGACTTTCAACAATTCAGAAATTGCCCAATTAAATGTTTGTCACCGGACCAATGCAAAATAAAAAAAAATTGCCTCAAGGAGGGACTTACTAAGAGAAAATAAACAAGAGGACCGTAGTCTCTTCATTCTCATGAAAATATATGGAGACAGTAAATATCTGTAACCAGCAGGTGGCACATAAAGACCAGGAAAGTAATTTCTATTTTGACTTTTAAAAAGTGTGGGAGTTTAAAGATACTTAAAGTAAAAACTTTTTAATGATTTAGGCATTGTGCAAATAATTTACTAGAGCCTCTTAAAATATCCAGTAAAAATCAGGAGGAACAAGGAGTGACTAGTGCAGACGTGGGGAACTATGGCCCCTTTTATGACTTGTGGACTTCAACTCCCAGAATTCCTGAGCCAGCATGGAACAAATCAAAAGGGGGTTATAGTTCCCCACCCCAGGACTAGTGAAACTGAGAATTGGTGGGGCATTTCTCTTATCTGGAATAGAAGTGAAAGGAACAGCATGTTCAAAATGAACACAAGCAATAAAAATCGAGATAGTATTACACTGTCTTTTTAAGAATAAGCACATCCCCACAGAAATCCAAAGGTGTGAACGGGATGATACTGTTGAGATTATCTGTTTAAAATAAGGGGAAGTTGAAATTAAAAGCAGTCTGCTGGGCCATCCCAGCAAGAAGGTGAGGATCGCTTTCTTAAAAGCCATCTACATATCTTTCAAACTAGTATGAGCAAGCAGTGTGCTTAGATATGAGCCAGCTGTGTGCTGCAGCTGCCAAAAAAGCCAACACGGTGTTAGGCTGCATTAACAGAGGGATAGAATCAAGATCACGTGAAGTATTAATACCACTTTACAAGGCCTTGGTAAGGCCACATTTGGAATACTGCATCCAGTTTTGGTCACCATGATGTAAAAAAGATGTTGAGACTGTAGAAAGAGTACAGAGAAGAGGAACAAAGATGATTAGGGGACTGGAGGCCAAAACATATAAGGAATGGTTGCTGGAATTGGGTATGTCTAGTTTAATGAAGAGAAGGACGAGGGGGGACATGACAGCAGTGTTACAATATCTCAGGGGCTGCCCCAAAGAAGAGGGAGTCAAGCTATTCTCCAAAGCACTAGAAGGCAGGATAAGAAGCAACGGATGGAAACTAATCAAGGAGACAAGCAACCTAGAACTGAGGAGAAACTTCCCGACAGTTAGAACAATTACCCAGTGGAACAACCTGCCTCCAAAAGCGATGAATGCTCCAACACTGGAGGTTTTTAAGAAGAGATTGGACAACCATTTGTCTGAAATGGTATAGGGCTGTGGTGGCGAACCTATGGCACATGTGCGAGAGGCGGCACTCAGAGCCCTCTCTGTGGGCATGCGTGCTCTCGCCCCACTCCTAGGCCTTCAGCTGGCTTTTATATAACCTTTTCGCTTTAGGCCTCCGCCACCGTGTGCAAAAAAAAAAAAAGTTCAATCAATCAATCAATTTCAACTTCTTGCGGGGGGGGGGGAAATCTCGCAAAGTTGGAATTGATTGATTGAACTTTTTAGTCCCATCCAGTCTGCCGTTACCACCGCAGCCACACCCACCCAAGGGGCCACGCCCACCCGGCACCTGACAATACATAAGTGGGTTTTGGGTTGCAGTTTGGGCACTCGGTCTCTAAAAGGTTCGCCATCACTGGTATAGGGTTTCCTGCTAAGCAGGAGGTTGGACTAGATGACCTCCAAGGTCCCTTCCAACTTTGTTATTGTTATTATCGACCTGTAATTCACTCCTTTTGTAGCTTGGTCTTCTTTGAGAAAATAACTCTTTTACTTGGTAATTATTCTATGCCATCCATCCTTTTTCCCTCCTATGTCCATGTTTCTATCAATGCTTCTTTGATCCATGTTAGAGGTGTCATCTTAGCTTCCTTGCTTCTAACATTGGACTAGAATTGATATACTGTAATTCCACTTCACTTTTGCCTGAACCGACCTCCAAGTAGGAATAACTTTAAAACCCTGTTCAGTCATCCTTTTCCTGCAGTTATCTACCTCATGACAAGATTTACTCCTGCAGACACAATGAAAACGCAACTATCTGTAGGAGCCTCATAGCATCTGAGGGATGTCAGCAGGACCGAAGTTTATCCATAGCACTTGAATGGTTCAGAGAACACCTAAATGTGGCTTAGTTGTCTCCTAAACCTGTTTCGGGAGGATTCTGAGAAAGCCTTGTGCTTCAAATTACTTGACCTTACTGTTTTTAAAGAAATTCTCTCCTAGCTTGTCTTCGGTTATCTGCTAATTTTCATCGGCAATGGTGCTTGGCGGACAGATTTTTTTTTAGAAGATTTTATATCCGAATTTTGAAATAGAAAGGGAAAAAATGGAGAAAAAAAAGTAAGTGGAAGACAATCTGCTAAAACAAAAAAGCAGAAAACCTTCAAGAAACTTGGGTAAGCCTTGAGATATATAGACCAATATATCTCAAGGCTACCCAGGTTTCCCTTGCTTAGCAGGAAATTTCGGACTCAATTAAAACAAAATAGCAGATTTTGTGCCTGGAATAAATCTAAGAACAACCCTGCTGGATTAGCCAAAGATCAATTTAAATCAGCCATTTTGTTTCTGATATGAGCCAAGCAAAGATGCCTGAAGTACAGGTAGTCTTTGACTTACAACAGTTCATTTAATGACTGTTCGACGTTACAATGGCACTGAAAAAAGTGACTTTTGACTGTTTTTCACATTTATTACCTTTATCCCATGATCACAGGATCAAAATTCAGACGCTTGACAACTGACTCATATTGATGACGGTTGCACGGCCCTGGGGGGGGTGTCACATGATCCCCTTTTGCCACTTTCTGACAAGCAAAGTCAATGGGGAAGCCAGATTCACTTAACAACCGTGTTACTAACTTAACAACTGCAGTGATTCACTTAACAACTGTAGCAAGAAAGGTCATAAAATGGGGCAAAATTCACTTAACAACTGTCTCACTTAGCAACAGAAACTTTGGGCTCAATTGTGGTCATAAGCCGAGGATTACCTGTATAAACACAAGATTTATACAAGATGAATACAAGATAAGGAATTGGAGAATCTAGCTTCCATAGAACAGTTTGAACCTGCCTGAGGTAAAACTTGACCTAAAATGTGTCAAAACCTATTGATATTGCCCTTACTGTCTGTAGGGAATGTCACATATGACATGGGCATGCTAAGGCTGGTAACGTAAACTAGTCCTCGACTTACGATCACAATTGAGCCCAAAATTTCTATTACTAAGTGAAATATTTCTTAAGTGAATTCTGTCCCATTTTATGACTTTTCTTGCCACAGTTGTTAAGTGAATCGCTGCAGTTGTTAAGTTAGTAACACGGTTGTTAAGTGAATCTGGTTTCCCCATTGAATTTGCTTGTCAGAA
>NW_015386970.1:87521-88566 GCF_001527695.2 Protobothrops mucrosquamatus
AAAATTAGCTAATCAGCCAAATGAACCGAGCATGGACGTGTTGCTTGGATCAAAGGATTACATTACAAAATGCAAAAAAAGTTGCACTAATGGGAAGTAAGAACAAGAAAAAGCGTGTTTGAGAGAAGATTTAGACTAAATGGAAATAGTAGAACACTGGAGAAATGATTGTATAATGCTGGAGTTCTGGATTTCATAAAAAACTATAATGATAACTAGAGTGGGCGGCATAGTAATTTAATGACTAAATCAATAATCTTATGCCTTAGATTAAAAAACTCACATCAGCAGATCAAAAATCAAAGCAATTCTGTTTGACAGGAAACAGGGAAATAATCATTGCAAGTTATACAGAAATTACAAAAATATTAGATTAAGTACATGAATTTGTGTACCTGTGTAGAATATTTATTAAAGATGGGAAAATAACATTTTAAGATATTGGCAGATGCTGGCAGAGAGGCAGTTAATAGCATATTTTTGGGTCACCATGATATAAAAAAGATATTGAGACTCTAGAAAGAATGCAGGGAAGAGCAACAAAGATTATTGGGGAGGATGCAGGCTAAAACTTACGAAGAACGGTTGCAGGAATTGGGTAGGTCTAGTTTGATGAAAAGAAGGTCTAGAAGTGACATGATATCAATGTGCCAATATCTAAGGGGCTGCCACAAAGAAGAGGGAGTCAAGCTATTCTCCAAAACAACAAGGCAAAATAAGAAGCAATAGATGGAAACTAATTGTTGGTAGGGTCCTATAGAACAGGGGTCTCCAATCCCTGGTCCGTGGACCAATACTGGGCCGCGGCATGTCAGCAACTGGTCCGCACAAACAAAAGCCCCATCCGCGGGATGCAGGCAGCACACAAAACCATGCCCCCCCTCCAGTCCATGGAAAAACCTCTCTCCACAGAATCGGTCCCTGGTGCTGAAAAGGTTGGGGACCTCTGCTCTAAAACACCCAAAGGCAGGACAAGAAGCAACGGATGGAAACTAATCAAGGAGAGAAGCAACCTAGAACTAAGGAGAAACTTCCTGTCAGTGAG
>NW_015386970.1:89419-97209 GCF_001527695.2 Protobothrops mucrosquamatus
TGCTCCATCACTGGAGGTTTTTAAGAAGAGATTGGACAGCCACTTGTCTGAAATGGTATAGGGTCTCCTGCTTGAGCGGGGGCTCCCATCCAACTTTGTTATTCTGTCGTTCTGTTACTCTGTTATAAGGTCAGTGAGCATGTACATAAAAGAAATCATTCTGACCACTTTGATATATGTGACACTAGTATATGCCAAGGAAAAAACGAAATACAATTGCAATGGAAGACACGGTTCAGAACAATTCACTACTACATAAAGATTAAGTACAAAAGCGAGCGATCAGTATGAAAAGAGTATATTGTAGTGCTTTTTCAGAAAGTGATGAAGTGAGTAAAATATATATGGAGGAGCGAATGGGCCAAGAGGGGAAATACTGAGAAAGTTGTGATCAGATGGTGGTAAGATCCTCATGAGGTGATGAGTTAAAAAAAAATTAAAGGCAATGAATGTATGGAGCAAAATTCTTCTGCAATATAGAAAGGTATGAAGAGATGCAAACTATTTTTATATTTCGTTCTGTTCTTTTTCAAAAAAAATCCCCAATTATTTATTTTATTAAATTTATTTTCTGCCCATCTCGCCACGAGGAGACTCTGGGCGGCTTACAAAATTAATACATTAAAACATAAAATTGTCCTCATTGTGTGTCTTGTTGTGTGTGTTTGTGGATGACCATGTGTCTTTTCTCTGCTCTGCCTAATGTTCCTTATCCCAAAAGGCATGATTGGACTATATATGTACGCAGAAATGTCCAGACAAACAACTTTTTACACTACGAAAGAGGAATTAATTTGTCAAGAGAGAAAAATCAGTATTTCATGTTCCCTCTGGTATTTGAAATCTTGCCAATTTGTTAATTGTATAATAAAATGGATTCCCTCTTTCGTGGCTGATTGGTTGGGATTCATTTAGTAGCTAAATAAATCCTGAATGGCCCTGCTTAAAGGTGATTTGTATATCCTTAAGATTCTTTGGACATTAGCAAACCACTGGCAATATGCTTTCTCTTCAAACAAAAAACAAGAAACAAAAAATGCACAGGCCCATTAAGATAGACAAGGGAAGCTCAGTATGCAACAGCAGCCAGACAGCTGTGAGTTCATTAGAGCCAAAGCAGCTGGTTCTTAATTAAGCAAACAAAAGCTTCAATTCAGGCAGCCTGAACTTCCAAGGAACTGATTAATTTAAAGAAACTCAATTAATCAGTTTTTTGAAGTGCAAGCAAGACTTCGGGAGGATGGGGGGGGGGGAAGGAACAAAACCAGATTTGGAGCTTTTAAAAGGGATTTTAAATTAAACACGTCCATGCACAGACTTGCATAGGATTGCATCCAAATTAAGCAGCACTCTGAAAAAGCCCTAATATTTGAAACCGGCCACACAAATAAGAAGCTATTCTCTGCTTAAAAGACAGCTATCTTCGGGCAGAAAGGCTGAGTGCCAAAGAATGGAGGCCTTTGAACTATGGTGCTGGAGAAGACTCCTGCGAGTCCCCTGGACTACAAAGCGATCAAACCGGTCGGTCCTAGAGGAGATCAACCCTGACTGCTCTTTAGAAGGCCAGATCCTGAAGTTGAAACTCAAGTACTTTGGCCACCTAATGAGAAGGAAGGACTCACTGGAGAAGAGCCTGATGCTGGGAAAGATTGAGGGCAATAGAAGAAGGGGACGACAGAGAATGAGGTGGCTGGATGGAGTCACTGAAACAGTAGGCGTGAGCTTAAATGGACTCCGGAAGATAGTAGAGGACAGGAAGGCCTGGAGGAATGTTGTCCATGGGGTTGCGATGGGTCGTACACAATTTCGCAACTAACAATAACAACAAATCTTCAGGCATGACTTAAGGGCAGGACAAAAACTTCTGGGGTGTCTGGGGTGAGCCATATACAAAAACAACTCTCTCCAGACATGCAAGCTCCTGGTTGGTACCACGGAGCACAGGGGTGTTGTTTCTAAGACTAATCCCGAGACATGTGCAACTCTCTCTTGAGAACAGAAACTGCAAGCTTTGATGGATTTAACGGGAACTGCTACCTCTCCCATTTAGCAATTGTTTTTTGTTGTTGTTCAGTGGCTAAATTGTGTCCGGCTTTTCGTGAATCCCATGGACCATAGCACGCCAGTGTCCCCCCCGCCCACCGTCCTCCACTGTCTCCCAGAGTTTGCCCAAATTCAAGACTACTGCATTGATGACACTATCTAACCACTATCCCCTTCTCCTTTCGCCTTCAATCTTTCCCAACATCAGGGTCTTTTCCAGTGAGTCTTCTCTTCTCATTTGTGGCCAAAAGATCTGAGCTTCAGCTTCAGTAGCTGTCCTTCTCACAATTGGATAGCTCAAATTCCAGGGACGAAGGAAAACAAATCCTTTCTATGAAAATGGGGCAGAAGCCGTTTTATTAGCTATGGGGGGTGGGAATCAAACAGGTGTAGTAGATGTCCTTTTTGCCTGTGGCGCTGAAGGGGAGACAAACGGAAGGGACAAGAAAACTGCCCCCATCTTTAATTCAAGTCCCACACACATACGCACATACAAGCATCGCAGAAGTGACATGTAGCAAACGTAACTCCATACTTGGTTTCCTGTTACATTTTTTTAAAAAGCTGGACACTGCAAAAGGAATACAAAAGAAGAAGCCATCTCAATGCCGATACATCTTGAAATTATCAAGGCCAGCTTCTTTCAAGGACCTTACAGGTCAAAAACCCCTTAAGCTAAGCTTCTGCCTATCAAAACTTAAACCCACATCCTACTGGGAAAAAAATGGCCAACCCATTTTAAAACCTGTAATAATTCATTTTGTTTGGGATAAAACTGAGTTTTCTGTTCAATTAAGTGCATCCAGTTTTGGTCACCACGATGTAAAAAAGATGTTGAGACTGTGGAAAGAGTACAGAGAAAAGCAACAAAGATGATTAGGGGGCTGGAGGCTAAAACATATGAGGAACAGTTGCTGGAATTGGGTATGCCTAGTTTAATGAAGAGAAGGACGAGGGGGGACATGATAGCAGTATTCCAATATCTCAGGGGCTGCCACAGAGAAGAGGGAGTCAAGCTATTCTCCAAAGCGCCTGAAGGCAGGACAAGAAGCAACGGGTGGAAACTAACCAAAGAGAGAAGCAACCTAGAACTAAGGAGAAAGTTCCTGACAGTTAGAACAATTAATCAGTGGAACAACCTGCCTCCAGAAACTTGTCTGAAATGGTATAGGGTTTCCTGCCTGAGCAGGGGTTGGACTAGATGACCTCCAAGGTCCCTTCCAACTTTATTATTATTATTATTATTATTATTATTATTATTATTATTATTATTATTATTATTATTATTATTATTATTATTATTATTATTATTATTATTATTATTATTATTATTAAAGGTAGAAAGATGGACTTGAACTCCTGAAAGTAGGATTTGGAAGGGTGCAGGTGTTTCCAAAGAGAATTCTTCTCTCATACCTCTGTCCCTGATCCAGACCCTGGAGAATCCAGTTTCCTTTTTCTTCTGGGTCCTATTGCAGCCAACGCAGTCAAGTTAGCATCCCTCTGTCGCATTTGTGCTAGTTCTTGTTGTTGCATCTGGGTTTGGCAAAACAAAATTGCTGTTATTTCCTTGCAGTTTTTATTCTCATTTATGCTTTTTTTTTAATGCAATCACTTTTACATACGTAGCTGAATGTATATTCTGTTCCAAAATGGTAAATATGGTTTAAACATACCTCCTTGGCCTTTTGTTTCAACCTAAGTTGCTCTGGATCTTCTTGTCTAGATCGAGACTGTGTTGATTTAAAAAATGGAGGAGAGAATGTGGGGGGGGGAGGGAAGAAAAAGAGAGGGTCTTTTAAAATTACATTTTAAAATAACGTTTAAAGTAATAGTCAATACATTTATAAACAACATCCACTCACATTGTTACAAGTAGTCCTCAACTTACAACCGTAATTGAGCCCAAAACTGCAATTGTTGTGGTCGTAAGTTGAGATATCACATGACCAGATATTTGGCAGCAATCATAACTCCAAAAACTTGTTGTAAGTATCTCTGGGGTGTTTGGTTATAACTTCAGTGATTAAGGGACCAGTTGTAAGTTGAGGACTACTGTAAATGGAGTAGGACACCTTGAGCTTTAAGAATAGATTAATGGGGCATTTAAAAGCAATTACGTCATTAATGTGTAATCCGGAGAAGAAAATGTGAATCCAATTGATTCAGATTGAGCTGTGCACCAACTTTGTCTTCTGAATTTTCAATTTTGATTTTTACTTGTTAATTTTAACTTGTTCTTAAATTTCTTTTTAAACTGTGCTTTCATTCAGGTGCTTATATTGTTTTAATATGTTGTTGTTAACCACCCAGAGTCACTTAAATAGCAGGTGGGTAGTGTAGAAATTTAATAAAAATGAAATATAGATGGAATGGGACCAGCTTCAAGATTTTATGGCAGGGGTCTNTGCTCCATCACTGGAGGTTTTTAAGAAGAGATTGGACAGCCACTTGTCTGAAATGGTATAGGGTCTCCTGCTTGAGCGGGGGCTCCCATCCAACTTTGTTATTCTGTCGTTCTGTTACTCTGTTATAAGGTCAGTGAGCATGTACATAAAAGAAATCATTCTGACCACTTTGATATATGTGACACTAGTATATGCCAAGAAAAAAACGAAATACAATGGCAATGGAAGACACGGTTCAGAACAATTCACTACTACATAAAGATTAAGTACAAAAGCGAGCGATCAGTATGAAAAGAGTATATTGTAGTGCTTTTTCAGAAAGTGATGAAGTGAGTAAAATATATATGGAGGAGCGAATGGGCCAAGAGGGGAAATACTGAGAAAGTTGTGATCAGATGGTGGTAAGATCCTCATGAGGTGATGAGTTAAAAAAAAAAATTAAAGGCAATGAACTCTTCTGCAATATAGAAAGGTATAAAGAGGAATACTGAACAGTGTTGGTGCAAACTGTTTTTATATTTCGTTCTGTTCTTTTTTTTAAAAAATCCCCAATTATTTATTTTATTAAATTTATTTGCTGCCCATCTCACCACGAGGAGACTCTGGGTGGCTTACAAAATTAAAACATTAAAACATTAAATTGTCCTTATAGTGTGTCTTGTTGTGTGTGTTTGTGGATGACCATGTGTCTTTTCTCTGCTCTGCCTAATGTTCCTTATCCCAAAAGGCATGATTGGACTATATATGTACGCAGAAATGTCCAGACAAACAACTTTTTACACTATGAAAGAGGAATTAATTTGTCAAGAGAGAAAAATCAGTATTTCATGTTCCCTCTGGTATTTGAAGTCTTGCCAATTTGTTAATTGTATAATAAAATGAATTCCCTCTTTCATGGCTGATTGGTTGGGATTCATTTAGTAGCTAAATAAATCCTGAATGGCCCTGCTTAAAGGTGATTTGTATATCCTTAAGATTCTTTGGACATTAGCAAACCACTGGCAATATGCTTTCTCTTCAAACAAAAAACAAGAAACAAAAAATGCACAGGCCCATTAAGATAGACAAGGGAAGCTCAGTATGCAACAGCAGCCAGACAGCTGTGAGTTCATTAGAGCCAAAGCAGCTGGTTCTTAATTAAGCAAACAAAAGCTTCAATTCAGGCAGCCTGAACTTCCAAGGAACTGATTAATTTAAAGAAACTCAATTAATCAGTTTTTTGAAGTGCAAGCAAGACTTCGGGAGGATTTGGGGGGGGGGGAGGAACAAAACCAGATTTGGAGCTTTTAAAGGGGATTTTAAATTAAACACGTCCATGCACAGACTTGCATAGGATTGCATCCAAATTAAGCGGCACTCTGAAAAAGCCCTAATATTTGAAACCGGCCACACAAATAAGAAGCTATTCTCTGCTTATAAAAGACAGCTATCTTCGGGCAGAAAGGCTGAGTGCAAAAGAATTGAGGCCTTTGAACTATGGTGCTGGAGAAGACTCCTGCAAGTCCCCTGGACTACAAAGCGATCAAACCGGTCAGTCCTAGAGGAGATCAACCCCAACTGCTCTTTAGAAGGCCAGATCCTGAAGTTGAAACTCAAGTACTTTAGCCACCTAATGAGAAGGAAGGACTCACTGGAGAATAGCCTAAAGCTGGGAAAGATTGAGGGCAATAGAAGAAGGGGACGACAGAGAAGGAGGTGGCTGAATGGAGTCACTGAAGCAGTAGGCATGATCTTAAATGGACTCCAGAAGATGGTAGAGGACAGGAAGGCCTGGAGGAATGTTGTCCATGGGGTTGCGATGGGTCGGACACAACTTCGCAACTAACAATAACAACAAATCTTCGGGCATGACTTAAGGGCAGGACAAAAACTTCTGGGGTGTCTGGGGTGAGCCATATACAAAAACAACTCTCTCCAGACATGAGAGCTCCTGGTTGGTACCACGGAGCACAGGGGTGTTGTTTCTAAGACTAATCCCGAGACATGTGCAACTCTCTCTTGAGAACAGAAACTGCAAGCTTTGATGGATTTAACGGGAACTGCTACCTCTCCCATTTAGCAATTGTTTTTTGTTGTTGTTCAGTGGCTAAGTTGTGTCCGGCTTTTCGTGAATCCCATGGACCATAGCACGCCAGTGTCCCCCCCGCCCACCGTCCTCCACTGTCTCCCAGAGTTTGCCCAAATTCAAGACTACTGCATTGATGACACTATCTAACCACTATCCCCTTCTCCTTTCGCCTTCAATCTTTCCCAACATCAGGGTCTTTTCCAGTGAGTCTTCTCTTCTCATTTGTGGCCAAAAGATCTGAGCTTCAGCTTCAGTAGCTGTCCTTCTCACAATTGGATGGCTCAAATTCCAGGGACGAAGGAAAACAAATCCTTTCTATGAAAATGGGGCAGAAGCCGTTTTATTAGCTATGGGGGGTGAGAATCAAACAGGTGTAGTAGATGTCCTTTTTGCCTGTGGCGATGAAGGGGAGACAAACGGAAGGGACAAGAGACCTGCCCCCATCTTTAATTCAAGTCCCACACACATACGCACATACAAGCACCGCAGAAGTGACATCTAGCAAACGTAACTCCATACTTGGTTTCCTGTTACATTTTTTAAAAAGCTGGACACCGCAAAAGGAATACAAAAGAAGAAGCCATCTCAATGCCAATACATCTTGAAATTAACAAGCCCAGCTTCTTTGAAGGACCTTATAGATCAAAACCCCCTTAAGCTAAGCTTCTGCCTATCAAAACTTAAACCCATATCCTACTGGAAAAAAACAACCAACCCTTAAAAACCTGTAATAATTCATTTTGTTGGGGATAAAACTGAGTTTTCTGTTCAATTAAGTGCATCCAGTTTTGGTCACCATTACGTAAAAAAGATGTTGAGACTCTAGAAAGAGTGCAGAGAAGAGCAACAAAGATGATTAGGGGGCTGGAGGCTAAAACATTTGAAGAACAGTTGCTGGAATTGGATATGTCTAGTTTAATGAAGAGAAGGACGAGGGGGGACATGATGGCAGTGTTCCAATATCTCAGGGGTTGCCCCAAAGAAGAGGGAGTCAAGCTATTCTCCAAAGTGCCTGAAGGCATGACAAGAAGCAACGGATGGAAACTGACCAAAGAGAGAAGCAACCTAGAAGTAAGGAGAAACTTCCTGACAGTTAGAACAATTAACCAGTGGAACAACCTGCCTCCAGAAGCTGTGAATGCTCCAACACTGGAAGTTTTTAAGAAGAGACTGGACAGCCATTTGTCTGAAATGGTATAGGGTTTCCTGCCTGAGCAGGGGGTTGGACTAGATGACCTCCAAGGTCCCTTCCAACTTTATTATTATTATTA
>NW_015386970.1:97817-120935 GCF_001527695.2 Protobothrops mucrosquamatus
TTTGATTTTTACTTGTTAATTTTAACTTGTTCTTAAATTTCTTTTTAAACTGTGCTTTCATTCAGGTGCTTATATTGTTTTAATATGTTGTTGTTAACCACCCAGAGTCACTTAAATAGCAGGTGGGTAGTGTAGAAATTTAATAAAAATGAAATATAGATGGAATGGGACCAGCTTCAAGATTTTATGGCAGGGGTCTTCAAACTTGGCCTTTTTATGACTTGTGGACTTCAACTCCCAGAATTCCTCAGCCAGCATGCCTGGCTAAGGAATTCTGGGAGTTGAAGTCCACAAGTCATAAAAGGGCCAAGTTTGAAGACCCCTGTTTTATGGGGTCCCAACAGCCCACATGTACCTGCACCTTGTTTGTATTTGTCTTCCTTTTTTCTCTTTAAATAAGACAGGAGGCAACATATGAAATACAATACAATTCCATACTCCTGTCAAAGTATATACAAACACTTAAATCCTCCAGAGTGAGAGAGCCACTTTGGTCTAATGGTTAAGGCACCAGGCTAGAAAGTGGGAGGCTGTGAATTCCAATCCTGCCTTAGCTATAAAAGCCAGCTTAGGTGATTTTGGGACAATCAGTCTCTCAGCCCAACTTTATTGCGGGACTTCCTTAGCGTTGGACAACCTTCCATTGACATTATCCAACATGATATGCTGCCGAAAGTAGTTTTCAAAATATTTGGAAATAACCTCCAGACTCTGCAGGACACTAGCCAACAGTACACATAGTCCCCAACTTATGACCGTAATTGAGCCAGAATTACAATTCAAAGTGGTGCCAGTCATTAAGCAAGTCATCACGTTATTACGCTTGATTTTTCAATCTTACGCTAAATCAAGAACTACCCTTTTGTTCTCCTTACAGAGCTCTTTTATGACATGGAATGGCAGCCGGTACCTCAACAGCAACATGCCGGTAACCAAGTTTGAAACAAACCAAGCTTCCTTACTCTTTTTCACATTCTGTACAAGGGATGGACCTCTACTCTTCCAACGACAAATATTACAAATATGTTTCATCTATTAAGCATAACACCCCAGAGCACTTGCCTTTGCTGCCCGCATTAATATTTCCCTTTCTTGTTCGTCTTTCCGCTGTTTTTCTATTTGATCAAGTTGTTCAAAGAACTTGAGTTGTGCCCGAACGTCGCTTGCTTGTTCATATCTTTCATCATCCTGAAAACAAGGTGATTTGCAAAAAAATAAATAAATAAATAAAAGATGGGCAAGAGAAATTACAAAGCAGTATTTCAAATTGCATTGTTGGGAAAGAATGGAAGTACTTCGTTGACTGTGAATTCCCATTCTTCTCCAAAGTTGAGTCCAATCAGCTGGGAATGCCCTGCTCAAGATCAAGATAATAAGACTCCTAGGTCTTCCAGGTAAGGCAGGGGTGTCAAACTCGCAACGTCACGTGACGTGTCGCGAGGTATCGCGACTTTTTTTCCCTCGCCGGCAATGGGGTGGACGCAGTTTCGCCATGACGCATCCGGCCCGCAGGTCGGCAGTTTGACACTCCTGAGGTAAGGTGTCCTTGGGACACCAGCACAAGCTTTCAACCATTATGCTTATCCATGGTGACCTGCTGGGACTGGAAGACCCATCCCCTGTCATTGTGTGACTATCAGATTCCTCAGCTGGAACTCATAATTATACATTAACAACTAATACAACTGCCCCCGGTGGAGTATTTAAATGAATCCTTCCCCAAGAGAACAGCTTTGATACATCGGTGAGCCTGACCACTACAGCTCAAAATATACAGAAATTCACAGTAATTAAAAAATGGCAAGAGGCCAGCTAACTACACATGTGCAAGAGCAATAGATCCTGGGTGAGCTCACTATCAAGTGTGAGCTAAGGAATTTTCTAGAGCAGTGATGGCGAGCCTTTTAGAGACCGAGTGCCCAAAAACTGGTCCTGCCCCCCGATCCACCCCCTGCCCCGCCCCCACCCCGTCTGCCTGCAGGGCCGCCTCCAGGGCCCACCACAGATCGCCCAGGCAGCCCAGCAGCACCATGGCGGCCACGCCCTCTGTCCGCGCCCCAAAGCATCAACTTTGCGCGATGGGGCGTGAGGGCAGAGTCTTGTCTACGCTGCCTGGCTGCCATGTCCTTGGCTGCGCTGCTCCGCGTGGGCCACGCTCGAGGGCGACTCTCCTTCAGGGGGGCTGCTGGAGAGGAGAGGGTCGCAGGGGGAGGCAAGACTGGGGCAATGGCACGTGTGCCCACAGAGAGGGCTCTGAGTGCCACCTCTGGCACCCGTGCCATAGGTTCGCCACCACTGTTCTAGAGGATTCACTTTTTGAAGCACCTCTCGGTTTAAGTGAAAGTATTGACTTTATACTGATGAGTTAAAGTATAAACAGAGAACTAGTTCTTGCTCTACATTTTTTTTCCCCAGAGAAACCATTTTCCTAAAGTACCCAATGCAGCTGTTGGATGGCTTCCAGACTGTGGGACAAACATGCCAAAGTTGTGTATTCCTTGACCTGACAAGACAGTAGACACTTTCTTGCCTAGAGAGTGGTTTTCAAGAATACAAATAGTGAACAGTCCTGTCTGAATGGCCCCATTCTACAGGTTTGAGTTTTAAGGTCCAGCAAGCATCTGCCGCTCCACCTCTCTAGGAGAAAGTAGAGCACACAGAAGTTATTATTAGTTCATGGACCTTGCAGACTCTGGAGTTCACTATCGGGACAAGGGGCAGATCTGGGCTAAAGATCATCTTGTTCTTGTAAATCTTGCAAAGAACCTTTTCCATGGATAGGACCCCTAACTTAAAACACTTTGAAGACAGAATTCTGTTAGAAGTTAATGCCTTGCAAGAAGCCATTCCCAAAACCTTAACGGCATCTTGCATGGAAAAGCTAAGAGAGGAGCAGTACAGGTCACGAGGGTGTGCAGGCAGTATGCAACAGTACACAAGTGGCCAGAGCTATGTGAAAGATTTAACTTGATAACCGATTTCAACGATCCAAGGAAGCAATTCCCTGGTTGCATGTGAAATTGATGCACACATTTTACATGCAGGAAAATTCCTGACCTATTGATTAAAATAAAATCATTCTTATGGTTCAAGCTAATTTTTAAAATTGGCAGTCAAGTTAGTTTGAGATATATTAGATATTAAGGACATTTACCGGCAATAACTGTGCCTAAAACAGAATCTAATTGCTTTGAGGCCCAGATTGCGTTTAGGGCCATTACTCAGAGCGTTTTTGTTGTTGTTTTTAAGGCACTGCCAATACCTTCCCAATAAAGAATACGTCACTTACCTTGTAAGAAATATTCCTTTGCTGGGCAGTCTCTGATACCTTCTCTACCAGGTTTTGTAACCTTTGTTGCGTCGCATGTGATACATAACTAACTACGTCAGGATGGATTTCTGTTATTCCATGCTTTTTACCTGAGTTTCCAAGAAAAAAAATGGTAATGTTACATAAGCCCACATTGATGAATTAGAGCTAACTTCTTTATCAGCAGCTGCACGAACTGATTTTTCTTTCCATGAGTGGCAGACGAACAGGTGTGGTGCAACTCCCAAAATACGCTGCCTTTAATGGGAATATTGTATCTGGAATGATTGATAGAAGAACTATGGAGGAAATTAAAGCTGCAGTTGTACAGTATTGACAGTATAAATAATACAGTATTATTTACAGTATTAACCTTGTGAACTTTAAAGCTTCCACCTTCCATTAGGTATTCAAGATGGGCAGTGATTAATATTTATATGTTACTTATATGTAAGGGTGTAGGTCTATACATATGTTATATAGTATGTTTAAATGTATGTTATATATGTGTAAACTTTGAGAGCAAGCAACTAAATTTCATTTTTTAATGTGTGCCATTGTGCCCACAGTAAAAATGACAATAAAGGTTATCTATCTATCTATCTATCTATCTATCTATCTATCTATCTATCTATCTATCTATCTATCTATCTACTGTATCTATCTCCATCTCTCCATCTCTCCATCTCTCCATCTCTCAATCTGTCTGTCTGTCTATGTAATCTATCTAATACCGCTGAAGATGTTACCTAGCCTGGTGATGAAACGTTCAGAAACCAACTCACAAGCTCAGAGAACAAACCTTCATATCCATCCATCCATCCATCCATCCATCCATCCATCCATCCATCCATCCATCATCTATCTATCTATCTATCTATCTATCTATCTATCTATCTATCTATCTATCTATCTATCTATCTATCTATCTATCTATCATCTATCTATCATCTACACCAATGCAATGGCAAGTGAAAAGAAGGCTTCTTCCAACCATCTAAGTGTACCAGAAGAATTTCCTGTGCAGGTGCAAAACCCCATATCTGTGAATGCCCAGTGACCACTGAGAATATGTAACATATGAAAGCTTCTTTTGTTCACTGTAATACATGAAATACACAGCCCAGAGCCCCTCTGTGAGGGAGATGAGTGGTTAAGAAGTGTGAAATATAAATATAAAATATAAATAAATGGCTGAATAAATACATGCACTCATGGGAAAGCCTATTCCAATCTCATTCACACCACAGTAAATCCCATTCTTTGGTCCCTTCTGCTACCCACACCTATGTTGGCTCCCTGCCTATGGAACATCATCCCTGTGTAAGTAAGATTGCCCCCCCCCCCAGTTTGATACTCTTTCAAAAGGCCCTGGAGATATGGTTTTGCCTATGGGCCTGGGGACCCCAGGGTGATATGGAGCCCATCAAGTGGTTGCTATGACTGTTGTTGCGAGAGGTGTCGGGGTATATTGTGTTTTGTATTGGGGTTTTATTTTTGAAGACCCCTGCTGTAAGCAATCCAGAGTCACCATGAGTGAGCTGGGCAACCACGTAAATGTTCTCAATTAATAAATCAACAAATAATAATAATAATAATAATAATAATAATAATAATAATAATAATAATAATAATAATAATAGTAGTAGTAGTAGTAGTAGTAGTAGTAAAGTTGGAAGGGACCTTGAAGGTCATCTAGTCCAACCCCCTGCTCAGGCAGGAAACCCTATACCATTTCAGACAAATGGCTGTCCAGTCTCTTCTTAAAAACGTCCAGTGTTGGAGCATTCACCGCTGTTCACATAATGTTCACAGTTGTTTCCCAAAGCATTATGACATGCAATCATAACTAGGGTAGAGTTCTAGAACAGGGGTCTCCAACCTTGGTAACTTTAAGACTTGTGGACGTCAACTCCCAGAATTCCTCAGTCAGCTGAGGGTCCACATGTTGGTAGAAATACTTACAACTTCAAAACGAGTCATCTGTTTGATGACATGGTGCTTTATAATTATCATGAGCTACAGAATTATTATCCAATGAAGGAAATGGCCACTTCATCGGGCCTGTTGTTAATTCAGCCTGTTTTGTTTTGTTTTGTTTTTTGAGTAATTTCTGGCATCATAACTTTTCAAAGTGCTGGTTCAAATGAAAAACAACCAGTTAAAGAGATTTTAATGTCTGGAGCCGTGAGTTATACTCACCAGACAATAAAGACTGACTTCAGCTTCTTATCAAGGAAGCCTGGTGTCAAGTTCATGTTTGTTTAGGGCAGGGGTAGGCAACCTTGGCTCTTTTACGACTCGTGGACTTCAACTCCCAGAATTCCTGAGCCAGCACGGCTCAGCTTGGAAACCTCTCCCTTTCCCCTCAGTATGGCTGGCTCAGGAATTCTGGGAGTTGAAGTCCACGAGTCGTAAAAGAGCCAAGGTTGCCTACCCCTGGTTTAGGGGTAATATGTGGAACAGCCCTCCAAGCCAATAAATTATAAAGTGCTAAATACATTTCCTATTAAAAGCACAGATTGCTATAATCTATTAAATCACACCCACCTATTTCTAATATTCTTCTTTGCAAGGGTGTTGGGAGAAGAAAAGTTTCATCTTTACACGACCTTGTTAAAGTGCCCACCAACTCAGAATTAGTGGCCAATATACGTGCGCTCTCTTCCGATAGGTTGACTCCTGCCATAGAGGCAACGTCGTTAATATCATCGTCGTCCCTTCAGAAAAAAAAAAAGAAAACGTCTTATTAACACCTATAAGAAAAAGAATGTTATCATCGTGCCAAGAATTTAGAAACGGTTTGGCGAGAGTAAACTAAGGACACAAAGTGAACAGTAGACCTGGTATAGAATTCACAGGATCTCTCATCTGGCTGGAAGGACACTTCTTAAAGGGTCTCCCGTGTGTGAAATGGTGAGCTGTGGGGGAATCCAAGGGGATTCAGCTCACTAAACTATTCAATGGCCAGCAAGGGGTGCTATTTCCTAACCTGAAAGCTAAAACTTAAAGAGAAACTATCTGGTTTGCTTTCTCGTTAATTGGCGACAGCAGTAGCATTTAAGACTTATATATCGCTTCATAGTGCTTTACAGCACTCTCTAAGCCAGTGTTTCTCAACCTTGACAAGCTTAAGATGGGTGGACTTCAACTCCCAGAAGTCCACCGATCTTAAACTTGCCAAGGTTGAGAAAAACTGCTCTAAGCAGTTTACAAAGTCAGCATATTGTCCCCCCCCCCAACAATCTGGGTCCTCATTTTACTGACCTTGGAAGGCTGGAAGGCTGAGTCAACCTTGAGCCGGTCAGGATCGAATTCCTGGCAGTGAAATGCAGAGTTAGCCTGCAACACTGCATTCTAACCACTGCATTAATTAGTCTTTCCTCTTCCTTTCCCTTCCCACTGGTAAAAACCATCAAATATACTCAGGTAGACCACCCTGCAGCCAAAATATGTAAATTTAATTTCAAGTGAAAGCAACGAGGCAGGTCCTTCTGAGTGGAAGGGAAGACAAGAGAGAAAGCAATTTCCTATTTCCGGTGGCCAGAGGTGGGAAAAGTTTCCCAGCTTTTGACATAGTTATACAAAAATGAATAAACGAGTTAAAAATAAGAGAGACAAGATTTCAGATAACAGTAGCTCAGATTCATTACAAATACTGAACAGTATATCAATACTGATATCCCTCCGCTTGGAGAACCCTTACTAAAAGCATGTAAAAAAAAGACCACTTGATATATGACTTTTTCCTATTCTCCTTCCCCAAGTTATTCAATTTTAAAATTATTTTTAAAATCAGGAACAGCATTTAGGCAATGTCACCAAAAACCCCTTCCTGTCCCATTTTTTTTTTAGTAAACATACTCATGCCCACATATATTGCTCTTCTCCCTCCAAACTCCTTAATGCATCCCTTAATGTCTCACAGAAGTGGGAATTGAGGACTTGGCATCCTTTTGTGTAAATCTCCAAACCCTTATGTATAATCACAGATAGCATGAATTAACCCAGCTTTCTCCAACCTGGCACTTTCCAAGTACATTGGACTACAATTTCCATCATTACCAATCAACATAGCCAGTTTATCTTGGAAAAACAGAATAACACAGTCGTAAGGGACTTTGGAGATCTTCAACCGCCTGCTCAAGTAGGAGCGCCTATTCTATTTCAGACAAATGGCTGTCCAATTTCTTCTTTAAAAAAATCTCCAGTGATGGAGCACCCCACAACTTCTGGAGGCATGTTGTTCCATTGATTAATTGTTCAAAGTGTCAGGAAAATTTGTCCTTGGTTCTACGTTGTTCTATTTGGTTGACAATAGCCCCAATTCCACACCATCGGAGGAAGAGAAGTTGAATGTTGAATTAAATGTTGAAGGATGGAGCCGAACATAAGCAAAGTAACCTTATCTTTTTGTGAGAAGTCTTCAAAGAGTCCAGAATTTACTTCCTAGAGTTACAAACTCTCTTTTGCAAAATAAGTCAGGAAAAAAGGAATAGGTGGCACGATTTTTCTTCAAGAACGAATAAGATCACTTACCGAAAAGAACCTCCCCCGGGTTCTTTCAGTTTATTTTTCTGAGCAATTGCAGCTTGGGTTGAAAGAGTAGAAAGAGCTTTGGTTCCTGGTAATACTGTTTGCTTTACCACGGGGACTGTAAGAAAAGGAAACCAGCATGGGTGCTCCGTAGGCGAGATTAGCACACCAAAAACTGCAGAAAAAATCTATGCAAATTAAAGGTGAGAGGTGTAAACTTGCTTATTACTCATAATTTTAGGTAGCTCACAAATCCAAGCTTGCTTTGGGGAAGAATCAAGAAAAGGGGAAATTTAAACTACTCTCTTTTGCGCACAAGATCTACATAAGGGATGCTCCAATGTTATAGCTCTGAGTTCGTTATTCTTTGTATTTGCTCCATCGTCATTTCTGTACAGAAAAGATGATGGGGCAAATACATAGAATAATGAAATTAGAGCTATAATTGGAGCTTACAATGATTCTAATTGTAAGTTTATTCAAAGGAAGGGAAGGGAAGGGAAGGGAAGGGAAGGGAAGGGAAGGGAAGGGAAAGGAAGGGAAGGGAGAGGTGGAGAGGAGAGGAGAGGAGATTAAAACACACAATTCAGAATATGACCTACTCAGTAAATAGCAGATAATGCAGTCTGTTCATTGACAGCACAGACCATCTCTCTCAGCAGCATACTTTGATTTATTCCAGGCCAAAAAAAAAAAAATCAATCCTACTAGGGGCTTATTGCAGAAGATGAGCAGGCTAAGCCCAAGGGCAGAGTTAAATGCATCATAAGTTTGGAGTCATTATATTCCCACGAGAGACCCAGGTCCAGCCTCCCCACCCCACCCCCACCCCCCATGAATTATGTTGACCCTTATCTAGCACCAATTTGGCCTGACCATTAGAAGAGCAGATTCTTGTGTATAGGTAGAGGTGTAATAAACTTCCTAGTGCTCTGAACTCAACTCCCGCTCCTGGTTACTTGCACCTGACACGATTTCCAGGCGCAGTTTTACCAGCGAACACGAGATGGCAGACCGAGAATGCTTAGCTCTTACCTGTCTGAAGTGCGTTCAGCTGAATTTGTTGAGGAGCAGTCAACATAATACGGTTGTGGGGTGGCCGCAAGGCCACCATGGGCGTCTGGGTCAAGGTCACCTGCGGAGGCCTAATTAATGTACCTTGTTTTTGAGACTGCTGGATGACCTGGAAAAAGTTTGGAGAAACAACAGTGGTATTATTACGTTACCTGAGGAACAAGTTTGCGTCTGAAAAGATTCAACAGTTGCTGTTCCTCCCTTTAGCTTCCTTGAGAAAAAGCTGCAACTGACAAAGCCTGGAACTTATCAGGGGGGGCTTTTGGGGGGGGGGCTTTTCTAGCAAGAAATTAGATTCTCGAGTAAAAGCAGACAACTGGAGAAATGCAGTTTAAATCAAGGCAAAGAAAATACACAAGTGATGTGGATATTCCTCATGTGATTAACAGAACGCTGGTATGGGTCTAAGGTACATATTAGAGCAGTGTTTCTCAACCTTGACAATTTTAAGGCATGTGGACTTCAACTCCCAGAATTCCACAGCCAGCAATGCTGGCTGTGGAATTCTGGGAGTTGAAGTCCACATGCCTTAAAATTGTCAAGGTTGAGAAACACTGTATTAGAGAATGATTGGATACATATTAGAGAATTAAATATTAAAGGATTTTGAAGTATGGTAAAGTAAAAGGTAAAGGGGTCTCCCGAGGATTTCACTCCACTATAGTGGACAGTGCTCCTCTCTGTTTCAAGGCCATTGCGCCAGCGCTATCTGAAGACATTTCCACAGTCAGGTGGCCAGCATGACATCACAGAGTGATGTTACCTTCCCTCTGAAGTGATACCTATTTATCTACTCGCATTTGCATGCTTTCAAACTGCAAGTTTGGCAGCAGCTGGGGCAAGGACAGGAGCTCACCCCATTGTGTGGCGCTCGGGTCTCAAACCTAGGGTGCCTGCTTTTCAGCTGAAAAGCCCAACATCTTAACCGCCGCGCCACCATGGAGCAAATTGTAAAAGAAATATATGGAGAGTGAATGGAAGATCAGTTGCTGGATAGAATCTTTAAGATGAAAAATGGTACAGATTTTAAAGAATAAGAGGCAATGTATGAACTAGCATCCAGAAGCAAGAATGATCTGCAAAGTCACACACTTGTGAAGAAATACAGCGAACAGTGTTCAGCTATAATCATTCTTTTCTTTTTTGACATGTTTCATTTATTTGGCTGGCTTTTACTTATGCCTTTTCTGCACTCTACATAACGATGAGGGGTCCTATTATGCTGCTCCCTCCCAGATCAACATAATGATGTTGAGCAGGGAGAGAACAGCACAATAGGGGTGTACGACTGAATGAACCACTTGCTTTTCCTTATTGGTAAGCGTCTAAAACACAACCAAGATGACTTTTCAGCAAAAATGCGTCAGGTACGGAAAAAATTAAAATGCAAAATCGTTTGTATCTTTGCTGACGATGTGTTTTCCCTGGTTGGGGGGCTAAACAGGGATGTAGCCAAAGGAATTAAACATGCGTAGCAGCTAATTCGATGCTGAACATGTGGGATAAGGGAATGTGTTGCTTTCGTATTGTACATAAATCGTATTTATATATGCGTCACTGGTTAGGTTTCGGAAGGAAATGGGTTTTAGGTGTTGGGAGACCAAGAGAGACAGGAATCCAGTTCGGTTTACACACCACCTGCGTAGGCTGCCCTTGCTTGCCAACCCCCACTTGGGCTGGCTGCGTTAGGCTGATGACCGGCTGCTGCAAGGTACTCGTGACTGCAGCGGTGGTCTTTCCCGCCGTACGCTGGACCGAGCTGCTCAACATCACAGCGGTCAGAGCGGTGGTGGGCTGCGTCAAGGGCTGCTGATGCTGGCTTTGCTGAATGAAAGCGGCCGAGTCGGGAGTCAGGTGTCTCAAGGCAGGCAAACTCCGCTGTAAGATCAGAAGAGAAACAGATGTAATACCTCTTGGCAAGTTAAGAGAACCTTTCAAATCACAAACTACCCACCCACCCCGAAAAAAAAAAACCTTTTTGCATTGTTTATTCCACTGACAGTGGAGGTACCTAAAAGTGTAGTAGTTCGAGTAACAAAAGCTTACGTAAATGGCACTTTTAATGCAATATATTGTTACGCAGGGAATATAAAGTTTGCTATATACAGGTAGCCCTTGACTGATGACCAGAATTGAGCCTGGAATTTTGGTCATTGAGTAGTTGCAGTCGTTAAGCCGGTCATTCCAGGACCTGACTTGATTTTACAATCATTTTTACAAGGATTGTAAAGCAAATCATTGAGGTTAAGCAAATCATGTGGTTAAGAAGCAAATCCAGCATAGCCAATGGGCTTTGGGGGGGGGCATTTTCTGCAAGAAAATGGGGGGGGAGTCATGAACTGTGGTCCATTGATTGTGGGCTATTGCGAGCCTGTTGCCAAGAACCTGAAATCCGAACACATGACAGCGGGGGGGGGGGGGGGGATGGAGGCAATCGTAACTTTGAGGACGGATCGTTAAATAGCTTTTTTGAAGTCCATCGTAACGTCAACAAGTCATTAAGTGAATGGTCTTAAGTTGAGGACTACTTCTAGTCAGGTACCAGAAGTTAATTTAAGGCTGTTATTTGGGGGGAGGGGGATGAGAGAACCGTATAATTCACAGAATAAATAGTCCTCAACTTACAATTTTTATGACAATTTTTTACAGTGTGTTAAGAGGATCACACCAGCCATTAAGCAAATTCAGCTTCCTGAAAGCACAATTATTTTTTTTTGCTGGAAATCAGCAAAACAAGGTCGCAAATCATCACCCACATGACTGTAGGACACCGCAACCGGTCGATCGTAAATGTAAACTGGTTGCTAAGTCCTCACACTGTTACCACGTGATCTCGAGGGTGATGTAACAGTGTGAGTACAAGTAGTAAGTCACTTCCAAGGCCAGCGTAACTTGGAATCGTCATCAAACAAAGCTTCATAAATTGAGGACTGCCGATAGAATTTTTCTCTAGAGAATATGTAAATGGAATGACTAAATAAAATAAACTCTTTTTAAATTGAATCCACCACCTGACTGCAATTTGTCCCTTGTTTCGGCCCATGTCATTTTTCAATTCCCTTTCAACCACAGATCCACTCAATGAATCCCCTCTAAAGAAATGTCCTGAGACCCACCTGTCAGAAGCCGTGCACTCAAGAAAACCAGCCAATTATCGATTGAGCTGATAATTGCTAATTAACATAAGCTGCCTGGAAAATAAGGTATCCCATTCGTAAAATGTAATTGATTTCCTATTGGCCTATTCCCAACATTCAACAGGCATGGTCTCCCTCAACCCGTGCTTTTTAGCAGCAGCACCTTCAGCCTTCAGCTAGATCACGGGTGTCAAACTCAATTTCATTGAGGGCCACATCAGCATTGTGGTTGCCCTCGGGGGGGCCGGGTGAGTGTGACCAGGGTGGGTGTGGCCTACTGGGTGGGCGTGGCCAGCTCTACATCGTTCGCGTCAAGGGTGCCTGTGGGGGCCTGGGCAGAAGTGGGACAGATCTGAGGGTCTCTGGCAGAACAGGGTGGGACCAGGGCAAGCGCCAAGGCATGGTCCATTTCTTCATTCCTCACAAAGGGTGGCACCTCCCCAGCATGCACCCAGGGGGTGGAGCCAATACGGCAGGGGCTGGTTCCTCGCTGTTTCTGGACGGCCTCGTGGAGCTAAGACTGAATGCGTTTCAGCATAGATGGCCACCACAAAATTGTACATTGGCTCCCGCCCGGCCTGGGCCAGGGTCAAGGCAGCGGGGGCCGTTCCCTCACTGTTTCCAGGATGGCTTCGCGGGCCACATGAAACCACTTCGCAGGCCACATCCAGCCCCCGGGCCTTGTGTTTGACATGTCTGAGCTAGATTATTTTCAATCGCTCTTCTCTTCAATAAATTTAAAAACCCCTTCTCCTCCATAATGAGCTTCCTCTGCTTTTGACTGAATATGGTCTCTGAACCACAATGTGTGGACTCAAGAGATCAGACTAAGTCAAAATAGAAAGGAAGCTCATTTCAGCATTAATCTCCGATATCAAGGGGTTGTTTTTTTTTATGGAGAAGAAATTCAATCATGTGAGCTCTATCTCGGGGACCCAAATTTTCTTCTATGGCAAGAACCAGACTAGAGTCACATATTCATTAACCCCACCTACCAATCAAAAGCACATTTCATTACCAAGCTTCAAATAGGTTTCAGAGTGCAAAGTCCTAATTATCCGGACAAAGAGAGGAAACCGTACAAAGATTAATTAGGGGATAAATGCAATTCAGAAAGCCAGCATGTCAATTATGCCGTTCAAAGATCCACTTATTCAACACTGTCAGTTACAGTAAGTCTTTTGCTAGTCTCCCCTACATTGGGACCAAGAGACAGCTCAAACTATTTACACCCAATGATATAAGGTAGAATCATAACCTCTCTTCTTCACTTTTCTCAAAACATGCAGCGGGTGTTATTTAGTGTTATTTAAATAGAGTCGTTGTATGTGGCTGCCCAAATTCAGCAACACTCAATAAAACAACCACAACAAACACTTGAAACAAAAGGGACATTGCATGCATGGAGCAATAAATACAAATAAATTGCCACTAAAGGAACACACCCAATACTCAGGCCCAAAGCCCAGGAGAAGAACCAGGTCTTTAATGCCTTAAATAGCTGGCACAATCAGGGCCATCCAAACCTTATGTTGGACCGTTGGGCAGGTGCCATAACAGAGAAGGCAACCCCCAGGGTCCAATTAGGTGACATGGCTTGACAGAAGGGACCTAGAAGATGCCCACCCTGCCAGACCTCATGGGACAAGCAGACAATCAGACAGACTGTCCTGCAAATAGCCTGGCTTATGAGAGGCTTTGCAGGTAATAACCAACACCCTAAATTGCACCTGGAAATCCACTAAAGAACCAACATAACTTGCAGAGTAAATGTGCTACAAAGGTGAAATGAAGCACAGTCATGACTATCCACACCGCTGTGTTCTAGACTAGCTGAAACTTCATCACAACCACACCCTAAAGTCCTTAACCAGAAAGGTACAAGCATTTAAACAATGCAGCAGAATAGATTAATATCATTATTTAAGCATGGAAAACTTTTTATTTATAAGCAAAGCATTTACCACCATAAAATATTTCATTTTTTTCATTATACATTTGCACAAATTATTGGTCCCATGAAAGCGTATGTTGATGGTGTTAACGGGATTGCTTATAACTTGCACATTTTTCAATATTCCCAACATGAAAACTGGTGTGTGTGTGGAATCAATCACAAACTAAAAGAAAAGCCATCCTTGAAAGGGTGAGCTGGATTGGAGAGATTCTATAGCGTACACAGACAGAAGTGCTGAAGATTCTCCAACTTCTGACAAAGAATGGTTTCTGGACATAAGCATTGGTGTTCCCATGTGAATCTCTTAAGACAGCCTGGAAATACTATAGATTTTATTACAACGTTTGAGGGATTCAAACAAATATGCTAACATATATTGCATTGTAATTAGAGCCATTAGCACATTGCTCTACAAACAATTCACAAAATTGACCTATCAATGCCCTAAGTTTATATCAAACCACATTGCCCTTAATTATATCGAACTTGTATAGTATACATTATACCAGGGGTGTCCAACCTTGGCAACTTTAAGACTTGGGGACTTCAACTCCCAGAATTCCCCAGCCAGCATAGTCGGCTGGAGAATTCTGGGAGTTGAAGTCTTAAAAGTTTCTAAGGTTAGACACCTCTGCGTTATACAGTTTTAGAACTTTAGCTCTTAGACACCTGTACCCACTCTCACACATACATACCCTTTAAAAAAAAATGAAGTATATGTACACTCATTGTGTATACAATAACCACTATGCCGATTACATTATAGGCTTGTTACTTTATTCAGCATAAGACACTTCCAAACAGTCAGCAATATTAGTTTAATATTCTGCTTACTACTATTTCTGAACTCAGTCATGAGTTTTTCTGTATCACCAAATCTTCCTATGAGTCCTCTACAATCTTGTCAAGGAACAGAGGAATAATTATTCAGCATTTTTGTTAGCTCTTTTCCAGTGCCTTTGTTTGCAGCATCTTTCCTAAGAAGAACCAAGTTCATTGTTGCAGGAAATACAAAACTAATGAAAAGATATATTATTACCTTCAAGAAAGGCACAAGGTATGGTTGAGGTGAAGAATTAAGTTCCCGGTATAACCGACTGGTGAAATCTTCTGCTTCAATCTTTCCATCCTGTGAAACACAGTAATAATAATAATAATAATAATAATAATAATAATAATAATAATAATAATAATAATAATAATAATAATAATAATAATAATAATAATAATAAAAAGTTGGAAGGGACCTTGGAGGCCATCTAGTCCAACCCCCTGCTCAGTTCAAACTCATACTTTACAAGAAATAAATTACAATACTAAATCTTCCTATGTTTAAGCTCACAAATAAAGATACCGTAACTGTGATAATTCACAGCAACATTATACAACTTTCTTTCGTTAATTAAATTAAGGAGCCTTTTACTAATTCAATTAAATATCTACCTTTGCTTAAGGGTGACACCTTACGGATTTTACTGAAATGAGAAAGGGACTAACTAGATAAGTCAAACGTTGGAGAGAAGGGAAGAGAGACCCGCCACAGTTCTTTTTTAATCCACAGATCAGCAGCATAACCTAGGCCAGGGGTAGGCAACCTCAGATCTTTTATGACTTGTGGACTTCAACTCCCAGAATTCCTGAGCCAGCCATGCTGAGGGAAAAGGGAGAGGTTTCCAAGCTGAGCCATGCTGGCTCAGGAATTCTGGGAGTTGAAGTCCACGAGTCATAAAAGAGCCAAGGTTGCCTATCCCTGGTCTAGAAGTTCGGAGAACAGAAATTTGACATGTGGACTCCAACTCCCAGAATTCCTGAGCCAGCCATGATGAGGGAAAAAAGGGAGAGGTTTCCAAGCTGAGCCATGCTGGTTCAGGAATTCTGGGAGTTGAAGTCCACGAGTCATAAAAGAGCCAAGGTTGCCTACCTCTGACCTAGGCAAATCTCACAAAGTAATCCATAAAACTGTCAAGATTTGGCTCTTCCAAGAAACTGTACAAGGTTTAAAGTTATGGTTAAGGGGGTAATCTTTAAACAATATTGCGTTTTAATTTTTAAAAAATGTTATTGTATCCACAACATTGCTTAAAATCACATGATCTAAGCCATCCGTGGTTGTAATAATTATTTGAACAGATCCTATCATTCTCTTACCAGCAAGTTCTGGACTAGCTCTTTCACATTAGCTGCAGTCTCTGTCGACTGCTTTCCAGAAGAGGCCAGTTTTATTAGCGTAGAGAGAAAATTCTTGCATTTCTTCACATTTTCCATGGTTTCCTATTAAAAGCAAATAAGATAAACAGGTTAGCTTTTAAAATGTCAAGATAGGGAGAAAAAAAAACAGGCTCTGAGATCTAAAAGGGCGACTGGATAATCAACTTAAGGAAATGGGTATAGCTGCGTGCAGCTCTTTGACCCTCATACCATTTGTAAGGGTCTGAAATGAGTAAATTTAATAGTAAACAAAACAAAAACCCCACAAGAATTTAAATAGACAATATATAATTTTTTATAAAATGATAAAATATAGATTGTGCTTATAGAATAACTTTATTGTCACTTTTAAATGTACACTAATCAGCATACATTAAAATGAAATTGAAATTTTGCTGCATTCGCCAAGATTTTTGCTCTCACAGCACCCAGGTCACACTTATCTTCGCTCCCATTGACATTTATAACATCACAACATATAGTTAATTCCTCGACTTACAACTCTTTGTTCAGTGACCCTTCAAAGTTGCAGCAGCACTGAATAATGACTGATAACTTGGTCCCTCAAGCTTACAACTACTGCAGCATCCCCAGGGCCAGTGATCAACATTCGGGCGCTTAGCAACCAGCATGTATTTACAATAATTGTAATGTCATATGATTGCTATTGGCAGCCAATTTCCAACAAGCACAGGCAATGGTGGAAGCGGGATTTGCTTAATGACTATGTGACTCACTTAACAGCTGCTGTGATTCGCTTAGCAACCGTGGGAAAAATTGTGCTTGTACACCAAGGACTTACTTAGGGACTGTAGTTTCATACTTTTAAACTACGTCATAGTCCAGGGGTAGGCAACCTTGGCTCTTTTATGACTCGTGGACTTCAACTCCCAGAATTCCTGAGCCAGCCATGGCTCAGCTTGGAAACCTCTCCCTTTCCCCTCAGCATGGCTGGCTCAGGAATTCTGGGAGTTGAAGTCCACGAGTCATAAAAGGGCCAAGGTTGCCTACCCCCGTCATAGTCTATACCAGAGGTCTCCAACCTTCTGGGCACCAGGGACCGATTCTATAGAGAGAGGTTTTTCCACGGACCGGAGGGGGCGTGGCTTTGTGTGCTGCCTGCATCTTGTGGATGGGGCTTTGCTTGTTTGTGTGACCCGGTTGCTGGCATGCCGCAGCCCAATACTGGTCCACGGACTGGGGGTTGGGGATCCGTTCTATAGGACTCTACTAACAATCTCATGTTCCACACTGAACGTTTATTTGACGAGAGATTCTGTTCTTGACAAGCTAACAAGATCCGCCTTTTGACTAGCGGCAAAACCGCTATCAGCGTCTTACTGTGGCTGCTGTGGAGGTTGCTGTGGCTCCTTGCACCGTCCTTTGAGGGGTTCCAGTCTGCACAGCCGTTGCTGTTCCTAATGCTGTTGTTTGTGCAGGGCTGCCCAGAACAATCTGAGGCTGCAACATAAAAGATATCAGATTGGAGGTGGGGAGGGAGAAGAGGAAGGAAGAGAAATAAAGAGAGAATTCATTACAATCAGATGGTCTTCCGTAGTAGATCTCCCAAAATAGATACCGCTTTGCTGCTGTTTAATGCTGCTTAAAAGAAGGGCCACCAGATGGCACAAACTCCCATGCATTCAACTGAAAACCCTGGAAGTGGATTTTAAAAAGCACTGCTTAAAATAGCAGAAGGTGGTAGAATTTGCACACAGAACTGTAAGCAATTGCTCACAGCTGACCGATAAGAGCCAATAAACTTGTTTCGCTTTTGCTTCTTAAGAACTGCCCCCAATTATGGGTCTGCTGGGCAAACAAACACACATAAGACATTCATCATGGACGGGGAAGGTGGATGATAGGTGGGAATGTTTGCTGACATGTCCCGACAGTAGCCTAAAACCACAATTTATGAAGGGAGGCACAACAATGTATTGGGTAGTTTAAAAGGTATTATTTAAAGGAACAGCTCAAACATATTTTCAGGCATGTAGCTTCCTTTGAGAAAAGCCTCTTCAATGGGTTTACTGCCTGACAACTATCAAAAGTCCAAATGTCAGGAAATAACTAATTTACAAGCATTAATCTAAACCATTTGCAACATTAGGAATGGCTGCTGGAATTGGGTATGTGTAGTTTAATGAAGAGAAGGACGAGGGGGGACATGATAGCAGTCTTCCAATATCTCAGGGGCTGCCACAAAGAAGAGGGAGTCAAGCTATTCTCCAAGGCGCCTGAAGGACAAGAAGCAACGGATGGAAACTAACCAAGGAGAGAAGCAACCTAGAACTAAGGAGAAACTTCCTGACAGTTAGAACAATTAACCAGTGGAACAACCTGCCTCCAGAAGCGGTGAATGCTCCAACACTGGAAGTTTTTAAGAAGAGACTGGACAGCCATTTGTCCGAAATGGTATAGGGTTTCCTGCCTGAGCAGGGGGTTGGACTAGATGACCTCCAAAGTCCCTTCCAACTTTACTACTACTACTACTACTACTACTACTACTACTACTACTACTACTACTACTACTATTATTAGATACATGAAATGAAATATAAAAAGGGAGTCATCTGCTAAGACAGACTGAAACAGAGGATGGATAAATATAAGTAGGCGATAACCATGCAGTCACAATAATGCCTGCATTAATCTGACGCGGACCAATCCAAGTTTGTTGTTTTTCCCAAAGGTTTTCAAGCTTGCAATCTATCGGGAATATTTTGGGACTGAATTTTATCTACTGTGAACAATGTCCAAACATTGGAACTTATGCTATCTAAATTACAAAGTCTTAGTGATTTACAGTAATTAAAAGCAAATATCTAAGAGGGGTTTCTGGAATATTACTTGTAATGTCTGTGAATTCCAGCTATAAGAAGATAATCTTACAAATCTGAGATTACACTTTAATAAAGTGCCCAAACAATCCTGTTCAGCTTCCCAATCTTCAGAGAAGCTTAGGACTTTTATTGATCAAAGAGCCTTACAAAGTTCCCAATCAATCTCCTTGTTCGGGATCCACTGCTATTTCAAGAAGTCAACTGCAATCCTTTGCATATGACTTAATAGCAAACCCATTTTGTACAATAGGGCTCACCCATCTATTTGGGAGAATGTCCACTAATCTCAGCAAGGATTCTTAGCAAACACGGAAGCCTGTCTGTGGATATTCTCAGTCATCCAGGTCATGGTTGTCTCAAAGGTGCTCTTTCAAAGGGCAATTGGACTGGTTTTTTTTTCCTTGAGGAAGAAGGAGAAGACATTCCGCTTCTCTCCATGAAGCTTCAACAGTTGGGGTGATGACCTGTCCTTCCACCCTCCCATCTCCAGTCACAACTGATGACGCCTCTTGGATGAGAAGCGAAACGTCATCTTCTTCCTCCTCCTCAAGGAAAACACAGTCCAGCTGCCTTTTGGAAAAGCCCCTTTGAGCTACAGAAGCCTACTATAACTCATATTGTTTGTAGGCAGTAATGAATAATAATGAAGGGGTGAGGAGCATGTGCTGGTTTTCTCATCTTCGTTTGCTGTTTTCAGAAAGATGACCACTACTTTAACTGCATCACACCACTTGGCTAATTGTTCCCTTCAGTAGGGTAGAGTGTGGGGTATAGACCAGGGGTAGGCAACCTCGGCTCTTTTATGACTCGTGGACTTCAACTCCCAGAATTCCTGAGCCAGCCATGCTGAGGGGAAAGGGAGAGGTTTCCATGCTGAGCCATGCTGGCTCAGGAATTCTGGGAGTTGAAGTCCACAAAGTCATAAAAGAGCCAAGGCTCCCTACCCCTGGTGTAGAGTGTAAAGAATGAAATGGAACAGCTGCAGTGATTCGCTTAGCAACCGTGGAAAAAAAGGTCATGAAATCAGGTGCGACTCACTTAAAAAAAACCCCATGCTTAGCAATGGAACTTCTGTTCCCAATTGTGCTTGTAGACCAAGGACTACTTAGGGACTGTAGTTTCATACTTTTAAAGTACGTCATAGTCCAGGGGTAGGCAACCTTGGCTCTTTTATGACTCGTGGACTTCAGCTCCCAGAATTCCTGAGCCAGCATGGCTAGCTCAGGAATTCTGGGAGTTGAAGTCCACGAGTTATAAAAGAGCCAAGGCTCCCCACCCCTGGTGTAGAATGGAATGGAATGGAATGGAATGGAATGGAATGGAATAGAATAGAATAGAATAGAATAGAATAGAATAGAATAGAATAGAATAGAATAGAATAGAATAGAATAGAAATTCTTTATTGGCCAAGTGTGATTGGACACACAAGGAATTTGTCTCAGGTGCACAAACTCACAGTGTGCATATAAAGAGCAAGTAGGTCAGAGGTCATAATCATAGTTACAATCATTAATCATAAGTTACAAACAACAATTGATAAATCACAAGAAACCAATAGGATAAAGTAGTAGGAATATTTATAATATTATTATGATAGTAGCGGAAGGAATATCAGCTGGCTTTAAAAACAAAAATGAAACCACTTACCTGGACTACAGGTGGCCTCTGTAACGTTGTTGTAGGTTGTACAGTTGTCTGTGCCTGAGACACTTGTTTGATTATAGTGGTTGGTGCTACCTGCCGAGCAATGATAGGGGTTCCCGGTGCCTGCAAAAAGGTACATTCACCAAGAAGCAGTTTAATATAATTAAATAAAGCTGGAGTCATGAAATAATTTAGCAGAAGGGGGGGGGCAGGGAGAACGGTACTTTGTAAAACTTGACTTAAAATAACATGCACTTTCTTCAGCTGCTTCTCCTTCAAAATATGCCTACAGCCTAACTCAGGGGTGTAAAACATCACACTAAAACTGCATCCACCCCATTGCCGGCAATGGGAAAAAAGTCATGACACGTCGCGACACGTCACGTGACGTCGCGAGTTTGACATCCGTGGCCTAACTGCTGTCTGATCTGTAGTCGTCATTTCAAAAACGTGGTTTTTGACCTTTTTCAATAAAGTTTAAAATATAAAAACCTGCCTGTGACAACACAATCCTATAGAGCATTGCAATTTTCCAAGCTAAAATCTGAACGAAGCTCTTTTTTTTTCCCCTACTGAGATTCTAGAGGTCACTGAATAATTATTTTTCACATTCAATGCAATTAATATAAAATAAAGAATACTAAGAACAGAGAACCGCTGCATTCGAAGATGCATTAAATGTAAATGGAGGGGGATGAGGATGAGGATAAAGTGGCTTGTGACAGTTTTTTTTGTTAAGCTGTGATGATGTCACAAATGGGCTCTGAGATAGGGATCTAGAAAAAGAGGATCGGAAGAATAAAGCCATCAGGAAGGATTCCAGCCCACCAGGAAACTACGACAAAAAGTAAACACAGAAGAAAAAGTATACCAGAGCCAGTTACTACTAGCAGACCTGTAGTATAATTCTCCTATTAGGGTTGCACCCTACCCAAAGTCACATTCGGCAGCCTTAGAAAAATGTTTAACAAGCAAAACATGGGTAGTTCTCGACTTACAACCACAATTTGAACTGGAACTTCCGTCACTAAGTGAGTCGGTTGTTAAGCAAACCGTACCTGATTTTATGTCCTTCTTTGCTACAGTCATTAAATGAATCCAGCTTCCCCCATCAACTTTACTTGTTGGAAGCCCCTTGGAAAGGCTGCAAATACAATCAAGTGACCTGGGGTGCTACAACCAGTGTAAATACATGTTAGGTTGCCCAAATTTGGATCACGTGATTGTGGGGATGCTGTGATAGTCAAAAGCATAAGGATTGGTCCTGAGTCACCTCTGTCATAATTTTGAACGGCCGCTAAACAAATGGTTGTTAAGTCGAGGATTACCTGTCTATAAAAATAATCCTGACCTCAAAATTGAAATGACAAGCTTCAAAGAGACCCTAAGAAGGTAAATCAAAATCAAGCCATAATTGGGAGTAAAATTTGTATGAGGTAATGTACACGATTGTTACAATATTTCAACATTAAATTCTAAAAAAAAATCAAATTACAAAAACCTCTATCTAAAACTGATTTCATCAGAAAGTTGATTTCATCAGAAATGCTGACTTGATTCTGAGACCCTAAGCCAGGGGGTCTCCAAACTTGGCCGCTTTAAGACTTGTGGACTTCAACTCCCAGAATTCCTCAGCCGGCAATTCTGGGAATTGAAGTCCACAAGTCTTAAAGCGGCCAAGTTTGAAGACCCCTGCCCTAAGCTATCAATTTGATCTTGATGGACATAAACACTTTTCCAGGCTGCAAGAAGTGTGATGGCCTTGATATTAAGTAAGGATGCTGTATATTTTATATTAATAATATAAATGCTATCCTGTATATACTCAAAGTGAAAACTGGCACAACTGGGAAACAGAGTATAATTAATTATTAAATGCAAAACTCTCAGCTAGGTACTTAAAGTGATCCGCCCTGGCTTCCATCCGCATCTCAAATGCTTTCAACTGCTTATGTCCCTGTGATGTGGCCAAATATCCCAGCACCTTTAAAATCTTAAATGTATGGAATTTTTTTTAAAAAAAAACTATATAAAGCACGCAAACTTTTTTTTTTCTTTTACATTTTGAGGGCATTTGAGGAAATTGGATTTACTTAAAAAACGTGGACTGTTAAAAGCAAAGGATAAACATACAAACAAAAACCAGTCAAGAAACCCCCTAACTGTCAGAAACTTCCTGACAGTTAGAACAATTAACCAGTGGAACAACCTGCCTCCAGAAGCGGTGAAAGCTCCAACATTGGAAGTTTTTAAGAAGAGACTGAACAACCTTTTGTCTGAAATGGTGTAGGGTTTCCTGCCTGAGCAGGGGGTTGGATTAGAAGATCTCCAAGGTAATAATAATAATAATAATAATAATAATAATAATAATAATAATAATAATAATAATAATAATAATAATAATAATAA
>NW_015386970.1:122336-129191 GCF_001527695.2 Protobothrops mucrosquamatus
TGCTGGCTGTGGAATTCTGGGAGTTGAAGTCCACATGCCTTAAAATTGTCAAGGTTGAGAAACACTGTTCTAGCAGAAGGAACCCAGGTAGATTCCAGCAATTAGCTGCTTGCTTTCCAGGACATCTTTTAACCCACATTTATGAAACTACTGGAAATGTAAGATTTGATTCCTGAAGGACAAGAAGCAGAACGCTTGAATATCATAGGGCAGGGCAGGGCTACATCTGGCTAGCACAGAGAATATACTTTGCAGGAAATCCTAGGATAAAAACAGGGCATAGGGCAGGGGTTCCTAGGCAGAACAAAAGAGTGAAAAAAGCCAACTCCAATAATGTCAGCCTCCCAAGTAGACCAGATAGGAAATATAACAAGATGAGCAAATTCTCCTTTATTATAGAGCAGTGGTTCTCAACCTATTTAATGCCGTGACCCCAACCGGTCGTAAGTCGAGGACTAAACCGGTCATAAGTTGAGGACTAAACCGGTCGTAAGTCGAGGACTACCCAACCGGTCGTAAGTTGAGGACTTTCCCTGCCTGGGAGCGCCGCGCATGCGTGGTTCTGCCCCCTGCGCCGGCCGAGGCGTAGCTGACAAGCGGCAGCAGGCAGACCACCAGCTGGCCCAGCCCAAGGGAGGTAAGGCACCCGCCGGAAAAGGGGAAAAAAATGGCGGACAAAAGAAATGGCGGACAAAAGAAATGGCGGGCAGCCTTGCTTGGCAACCCCCATGAAATGGTCAATCGACCCCAAATGGGGTCCCGACCCACAGGTTGAGAACCACTGTTATAGAGACTACCTTAGCAGAATCAAGTCTGAAAGTACAAATCTCCCGCCATCTCTTTTTACCACCTGATTAATCAGGGCGGATCCTTTCTAAGTTTCTTTCTTCACCCGCTATTTAATTGTGGGTTCCTCCCCCTTTTATCTGACCATTCCTTAAGTAGCATCTTTCCTCCCCGTCTTCCGAGGTCATTCTCACATTCCATTACTGATACCTTCAACGTAAGGAAGAATTTAAGGTATTATTTTACTTACATTTCTCAGGGAACTGACCTGCACAGTCGAAAGCTGGACCGGAGAAGCACTGGTAGATGTGGCAGGACGAGGAGTCATGGTCGTTTGAGACTGAGACTGTGCATGGGCTTGGGCTTGCATTTGCGCCAAAGCATGTTGAGGGATCATCAGTAACTGGCCACTCTCACTACGTACAATGACCATGCCTGACAGGAAACAGAGAAATCACCCATCAGAGTTGGTTTTAGAAAGGAAGTCAACCCCAGCTGAGAAGGAAGGAAGATGAAACAAACATCACTGAAGAGGCTAAGAGAAACATTGGTTGAGTTTTGATTAAGATACTGTTCTGAGGCGAAAAAGGGTTACTTGGCCTTTAAACTTTATACTTCACCTCATAATTTGCAAGCAAAGAGCGTTTAGGTAGAGAGCCAGCATACAAAATTTATTTTGACCCAGTTTCAACAAAGATTAAGAGCTGCTGGACAGCTCTTACAACAAAAACAGAAATTTTCTTCAACAAAGCTTCCGTTGATGCATTGTGAGTTTCAGTGAGCGGCAATACTGGCTGACAAGCATCTCAATCTTAGCTCTCTCCTGTCCGCAGCAAAGTAAGTTCCACAGTCATTTAAAAGGTAAAAAAAGAAAATACATGTATGAACACCTGAAATTTTGCAAAGAAATGCAAAATTGGAAAATTGCATCTCTAAATAAGATCCTTCCTTCAAGATGTCCAATCTAATATACATGTGGACCACCCTTATTAACTGCATAATAACTACACAAAATAGCGTTAAGTTGAGAAATGGTTGAAAAGTCTCAATGAGGGACAACTTATTTGTTAGTAGAGTTAAATTCCATTCTTTCATCTACCATACAGTTCACTACATTTTGCTGGTTTCACACATATGTAAAAATATTTGTCTTGGAACGCTCTCCCACTTTTCCAATACTTTACTCACTTCTGAAAAGAACAACTGGAGGGAAAAAAAACCCTGACACTGAACATGGTTTTATTCAACCAGCCTTAAAAGCCACCAGCCAATTAAACGCAAAGTTTCAGAAATAGAAACACAAACTTCTAAATTAATTTTCCATAACAGATTTAGTCACAAAAGTGGTTATAAAAACCATAACTGCCCTCCAGTGCATCTGTAACAGACGGTGCAGCACTGAATTACATCCCCAAAGAAAAATTAAAGGGAGGCAAGTAGGCTTGCCATTCTCTGCTCAGCTTCATAGATCTACAGACTGAGCTTACTACAACAGTTATGGGCAGGGAGAAGATGGAAAAACTTAAAAGTCCATGCAGTGGCTCCAATTCCTAGGAGCAAAACTGGAACACAGCAAAATTAATATAGTTAATTCATTTAAATGGAAATAATTTAAAATTGCATATTAGTGTGGGTATAAAACAGCTATTACCGATTGAATTTTTTTTTATCCTTTCAAAGCATAATGCATTTCACACGTTCTACACAAAAATAAGTGAAGTATAATAAATGAAGATATGTCAACGTATGTACAAACAAAAGTCTAGGCCAGGTGTAGGTAACCTTGACTCTTTTATGACTCGTGGACTTCAACTCCCAGAATTCCTGAGCCAGTATGGCTGGCTCAGGAATTCTGGGAGTTGAAGTCCACGAGTCATAAAAGAGCCAAGGTTGCCTACCCCTGGTCTAGGCCAGGGGTCTTCAAACTTGGCCCTTTTATGACTTGTGGACTTCAACTCCCAGAATTCCTCAGCCAGGCACGCAAGTCATAAAAGGGCCAAGTTTGAAGACCCCTGGTCCAGATCTTCAAGTTACTGAGAAACTATTCATTCCGTGCAGATAACAGTGATAACAAAATTGGCGCCATAAGAATACCTGCTTTCATTTGGAAAATCAAAACATTTTAAAACATAAAAGTTTAGTAAGAGAGCTGACTGTTCTTTTGCTATTTTTTTTTTAAAAAGTGCACTTATTGAGGAGATCTTCCTAGAGAAAGGGGGGGGGGCTGATGAGATTAGGTCTTTTGAATGGAAATTGGGGTTGTTCTAACTTCTGAGAATGCTCCAAGATCAAAACAGCCCCACTATAACCTCAACTCATTGGAAACAAAACAGTCAGTTTTTAAGCTTTCTAGAACCATATATACAGGTGATCCTTGTTTAACGATTCGTCATTCAAACTTGCAAAGGTTACTGAACAAGGGCTGGTTATGACTGGTCCTCAGAGTTCTGGCCGTCGCAGCATCCCCATGTTCACATGATTTTGATTTGTGGTCTTCCTTGCCAGCTTTCCACAAACGCAAGTCAATGGGAAGGCCAGGAGGAAGTTGACACTCATGGACACACAAGGTCTTCACTTAATAACTGTGCAGCCCACACTTAACCGCAAGAAGCAGGACTGCTGGAATTGCCGTCACTAAGGGGCATGATCATGTGACATCACATTTTATGACAATTCTGATCCCGGTTGCCATTGTTAACCAAGGACCACCTATAATATAAGGGTTGGAAGGAGACCTTCAAATCCCTCCTCCTGAGTAGTGCAGGAGTTCACTATCACAGCCACCCAGCTTCTATTTAACAGGTTGCTCATTGTTAAACAACTTTTATTGTTAGGAATTGTTCTCTGATGTCCAACAAAACTCTTTTATTCCCTTGAAATTTATTTATTTGTTTGTTTGTTTGCTTGCTTGCTTGTTTGGTTCCATTTCTATGGCTGCCCATTTCAACATGGGCCGTTATTTCTTCTCCTGCTTTCTGAAACAATTCTAAAGAATCCGTCATGATCACCCTTCAAATTCTTATCCAATATTGCATTTCCATTTTCGTTTTCTGCATGTGCAAACCTGCTTTTCACACGTAGCCACTTTTTTTCTCCCCTGGCCACGCTCCTTGCTTCGTCTTTCCCTCAGCACGTTCCTGCCACTTCCCTGTAACTGTGGATAGATTTTTTTTGTTGTAACCAATAATAGGAAGTTTGCTTTGTAAATTGCTTAATTGAGATTCTCTCATCTATTTAATCAATCTTTTTTGCACCTGGTTATTTCCTCTGATCCTTTACCTCTTCATTTTGTGTGCATTCACCAGCCCTGCATATGCAGCAGGTTCCTATCTTTATAGATGTGTGTGCACATTTTTAGAAACTTTCTTCCACACATTCCAGAACTGAAACTATGCCAGCTAAAAAAGACTGTGAAACAGAGCTTGAAGGAGAGGGGGAGAGGAGAGGAGAGGAGAGGAGGAGAGGAGATGGGATGGGATGAGGGAAGGGGATGAGGGAAGGGGATGAGGGAAGGGAAGGGGATGAGGGAAGGGAAGGGAAGGGAAGGGAAGGGAAGGGAAGAGAAGAGAAGAGAAGAGAAGAGAAGAGAAGAGAAGAGAAGAGAAGAGAAGAGAAGAGAAGAGAAGAGAAGAGAAGAGAAGAGAAGAGAAGAGAAGAGAAGAGAAGAAACTTGTTTATGGGAAAGGAAAGTACCGTGTTTATCATTTTAAGTTTTGAGAACAGGTGCTTTCTAGGCTAGGACCTGCCACAGTAGAATGGGCAAAATTTAATTTGCACAAAGGGACTGCATATGGCCAGAAATATTGTCTATACAGTGAACCGGGCTCCTTAATTCTGTTACAGGATAAGCTCATGCTTGCCAAGCATAAAAGAAATGCATCTTGCAGGAGTGGAAAGCCACTGTAATATAGACTGCATTTTTGATGGCCATTGTAACTAAATCTTGCCTAACAAAAGCTCAGGTAAAAATTTGTCGATACCTAAAAATATGTATCTAAATCTCCTACTCTTAAAACTAAAGAAATCCTTAAGAGATGAGTAAAGCTGAAATACCGATCCAAATGTACTGCGCTCAGAAATTTCTATTTTGCTACATTTCAAATCCACAGCTACTTATTTGTTAAAACAGCTATTTACCAGCAAGAACAGAACAGGCCGGCGATTCAGAAAAGTGAACCAAACATGATAATAGATTTAAGCCTACACTTTTACTCTTGCAGAATATTACTATCATCACTTAAACACTTTAACAGCAATGCAGCTAGTCCTCCTTTAGCAACCACAACTGGGACAGGCAACTCGTTAAGTAAACCTGTCTCTAAGTAAAACTGGAACTGTGCTTAGGAAGCTAAGATTCAGATTTCCTTAGCTTTACAGACCTGAAAAGTTTGTAAATGTGAGAATTGGTCGTAAACTTACCATTTCATCACTGCCATAATTTTGAACAGTCACTAAAGAAGGCAGTCACTAAATGAGGCCATCCTGTAATTTATACATCCATTCACTTTCTGATAAGATATAGTCATCAGTACTCCACTGCTATATATATAAGCCAGACTGGCTAATCTCTGTATTAAAGAATAGATGAGCATGAATCTCATAAAATATGGAGATATCCAAGAAACATTTTTCCTTCTACATGCAATTTTCCTCTGACTTCACAAATTACTGTCACCACCACAATTACCCATTCATAAATAGATGTGTATATACATGCACACTTGATAAAAGGTCACACACTTGGCAATATATGAAAGCTTATACTATTAGTTTTATGCAAACCACTGAGAAAATTCAGTGATAGCTGATATAACAACTTTAATACACATACACACACACACACACACACACACACACACACACAATGTAATCTTCCCTAGAAGGTTTTTTTTGTTTGTTCCGATCCACCAGAAATATTCACTAATTTTTCTGGAGAAAATCACCAGAGTGATTATTTTGTTTCGAATGCTGACTGAATACAGTAATATACACTATGATTAAAATACTGGAAACCTCAGAAAAAAAGTTAAAAAAAAATAGGTTTGGGATTCATATTTTTAAACATGTTGATCTACATCACAACTTTCAGTAGCAGTATAAACAACAAATGACCGTTTCAAACATGATGCAAACTGTATCATACGTGTCACAACATCACTGCACACATTATGTAAAAGGCATCGTCTGTGAAATAACGTTATTACACAAATTGATATTAATAGGTCTGAGGAAAACTGGACTCCTTTGTGCCAAGTCCATTGCATCAGAGTATGCTAAACTGAGATTTTGCTGTCTCACAGATAATACTGGAAGCAAAACACGCATGGCTAAATGTTCCCACTCCAGATTCTGATGCAGAAATAACTTCACTTCACTAGATTATGCTTATCGGGTGCAACAAGTTGAGAGCTACTATAAACCAATGTTTCTTGACCTTGACAACTTGGTTAGCAGCAGAATTCTGGGAGTTGAAATCCACACATCCTAAAGAGTTCCTAAGGTTGTGAAAACACTGCTATAAACTTTTAAGAGCCTCTCATTTCAAAACCTGGTATCTTTGTTCTAGCGTGCCTATAAAATTGCAAGGTACTTTCTGCCCATTTCTATGTTACATCTTTGTTCTGAAACAGTGATTCATCACACTCAAGAAAGGGGGAAACCTGCTCTTAAGAACAATGTATCAGGTGCCACTTTTAAATATTGATCACCAAAGCAGAGGTTTCGGAGACAAATGAGGAATTTTTCCAAAGGAAGGCATAAATGTCTCCCAAGAGACACAATATGTGTATGACTCAGTTTCTAGAAGAAGAGGACAATTAACAACCAGGTGGATGAAATCAATACCAGTATCAATGGGGACACAATCGTAAGACTTGAAGGAACAAGTTGTGGACAGATAGGCATGCAAAAAAATTATTTATATATTCACTAAGAGTTGACACCAACTTGATGGCACATAATCAATAAATCTAGCTACCAGTAGCTATCCATCTTATAGAAAAAGGTGCTTTTTAAGTACCCTTTCTGTCCAGCAATTCCCACAATGTTTTCCATTGTGTTTTGTTGAGT
>NW_015386970.1:130452-132476 GCF_001527695.2 Protobothrops mucrosquamatus
CAAAGAAGAGGGAGTCAAGCTATTCTCCAAAGTGCCTGAAGGCAGGACAAGAAGCAACGGATGGAAACTAATCAAGGAGAGAAGCAACTTAGAACTAAGGAGAAACTTCCTGACAGTGAGAACAATTAACCAGTGGAACAACCTGCCTCCAGGAGCGGTGAATGCCCCAACACTGGAAGTTTTTAAAAAGAGACTAGACAGCCATTTGTCCGAAATGGTATAGGGTTTCCTGCCTGAGCAGGGGGTTGGACTAGATGACCTCCAAGGTCCCTTCCAACTTTATTATTATTATTATCCACACATCCCGGCTTGCTTGTCTTCACATCATGCCACCACCCCGGCACCCCCCACTCATGCCCCACCACACCATCCCTCTCCCATGCTTTTTTGTACTCACACATGGCTTGCACCAGCCCTCCCTCTCTATCCCTTACCTGGGACTCCCACCGCTTCCCATTTATCCACCTGTGTGTCTTGGAATTACAGCAACAACCAGAACTGCAAGTATTGCTGTCACTAAGTCCTTATATTTGTCTTCGCACTTTGTGACCTCAACACTTGACTATGGCAATCCCAATCCCAACTGCTGCCATAACTTGAGGACTACGTGTATTCGTAATGAAGAACTTTGGGATTCCTCAGAGGGGCACCCCAAAACTACGGATGTCTCCCAAGTTGGCTAGTCTATTACCAGTCTCAGTTATATATGCAAGCTTGTTGTGGTAATTGGGAAACTGTATTAGTAAAAATGGCAAGGTTACGATCTTAGTTCCAATAAGTGATTGAGGTCACAATTTTAAGTAAATTTAGTAAGGGATAAGCAAAATCAATGTGACTTACTCTGAAGTAAATGTGCTTAGGAACACATTACCGTAAAAGAAATCATAATGGTAGAGTTGTGTGTTCACCTGCCATTCCATTCTAGCCCAATATTGAACGTTTAATCCAAACTCTGAGGCGTTTACTAATTTCCTTTACAGGGTAACAAGTTGCCTTAAATATCATCCTTTTTTTTCTGAAATCATTTCAAAATGATCATAACGTTCATTCAGCCATGCTGAACTACTGGTGACAGGCACTTAATTTTGACGGCACTCTCAACTGCAAATCCAAATAAAATACTTTATTGACTGTTTCCTGAGAGAAAATACTCATCACTTGGAACCCCTTTTCTGAGGCTGTAAAATAGTGTTAACAACATTAATAATTACAACAGCTGCCAGTCATTTCGAAGAGGGCCACAAAAAACATTGTTGCACAGCTGTTTACTGCCTGATGCCCTCCAGGCAAGCTGGACTTCTGGCCATCCCATTGGGAATTCTTTCAGTCCTAGAGGTTGTAGTTGTGATTGCAAGACACTGCTACAAAAGATGATACTCATGGACTATTATCTTGCAACAACCCTCAACTTACAGACATAACTGAGCCTGGAATTATGGTTGTAAGTCGTGTTAAGTAGATCACATGACCGCACCCAATTTTATGACCCTTTTTTGCCGCAGTCATTAAGCAAATTGCAGGGCTCTTAAACAAACCCATTGTTTGGAAACCAGAAGTAAATGCCAGTTTCAAGAAAAAAAAATAAAGGTTGTAAATTGCTGTTATGTGACCATTGCAAATGGTTGTAAACAAGAGCCAGTTGGCAAGTGCCAAAATATGATCACGTGACTCAGGGGATGTCAGAACTTTGAGACCAGGGGTGGGGAAAATCCATTGTATCTTCTAATGGGTGCTAAGCAACCAGTCGTAAGTTGAGTACATTCAATTAAAAGGGGTTAGAAATTGCTCAGAAACTAAATGCTGCTTATTGTTTTTATTAATTACTGGCCTCATTCATTTGATCCCATTTTTTTTTAACTTTAGCACCCATTTCACAATGGACCAACTTAGGAACACAAATAATAATAATAATAATAATAATAATAATAATAATAAGAAGAAGAAGAAGAAGAAGAAGAAGAAGAAGAAGAAGAAGAAGAAGAAGAGGAGGAGGAGGAGGAGGAGGAGGAGGAGGAGGAGAAGAA
>NW_015386970.1:133227-136991 GCF_001527695.2 Protobothrops mucrosquamatus
GAGGAGGAGGAGGAGGAGGAGGAGGAGGAGGAGGAGGAGGAGGAGGAGGAGGAGGAGGAGCAGCAGCCTTGGGTGCAATCCCAAAACAACTGGAGCACCACTTGAACACCATTGGCATTGACAAATTCGCTATTAGTCAATTGCAAAAGGCGGCCTTACTAGGAACTGCTTCCATCCTGCGACAATATCTGTAATACCATCAAACATCCACATCTGCCTATCCCAGGTCCTGGGAAAGGACTCGATAGGTAGACAAAATGCCAAATCCAGTCTGAACATCTGGCTGACTGTGCGATGATCAATAATAATAATAATAATAATAATAATAATAACAACAACAACAACAACAACAATAATAATAATAATAATAAAGTTGGAAGGGACCTTGGAGGTCATCTTGTCCAGTCTCTTCTTAAAAACTTCCAGTGTTGGAGCATTCACAGCTTCTGGAGGCAGGTTGTTCCACTGGTTAATTGTTCTTGATCAAAACCAAATGCAAGCAGAAGTAAAGTCTGAGCTCCAAATATCAGCCACACATAAGTGACTCAGCCTTCCATCCTTCCAAGATCGGTATAATGAGGACCCAGTTTGTTGGGGGCAATAGTCTGACATTGTAAACTGCCCAGAGAGGGCTGGAAAGCACTGTGGGGCAATATATAAGTGCTATTGCCATAAGTGTCCAGCATAGCGTAACAGGATACCATTACCAGAAACCTGTTGATGCTCAGAAAAGGGCACACATTAGCTAAAAAAAGCAAAACAGTAAAACAGGCAAAGCACATATTGCCACACCAAAACACTGCCAGTGTCTACCAGCCTACGTTTGGGGTTTTGTTCGTTTCTGAGGTTTCTTGCTGGTTGGGCACGCTTCAGAACCAACGGCTGAGCTGAGGTCAGCTATCTCTGTAATTTATCTTCATCTATAAAAAGGTACTCTTAGCAGAGGAAAGATGCTGGTAGAGCCTGGCATTTACTGCATACCAGCCTCTCATATTTTTATTTTAAATATAATTATTTCAAATCTTAATTAAAGAATGGGGGGACAGAAATAAGTAAGATAGTAAAGGAGATCTCTCAAGGCATATTAACGTCTACAGGCAGCAGACTGGAAACTCCAAACGTAGTACACACACAGAAATACATAAATATATTTCATGAAATAAATACATAGCACTGAAAGTACTGACTTTTTCAATCAGCTTCTGGAGGCAGGTTGTTCCACTGATTAATTGTTGTAACTGTCAGGGAGTTTCTCCTTAGTTCTAGGTTTCTTCTCTCTTTGGTTAGTTTCCATGTGTTGCTTCTTGTCTTGCCTTCAGGTGCTTTGGAGAATAGCTTGACTCCCTCTTCTTTGGGGCAGCCCCTGAGATATTGGAACCCTGCTATCATGTCCCCCCTCGTCCTTCTCTTCGTTAAACTAGACATACCCAATTCCAGCAGCCGTTCCTTATATGTTTTAGCCTCCAGTCCCCTGATCATCTTTGTTGCTCTTCTCTGTACTCTTTCTAGAGTCTCAACATCTTTTTTTACATCATGGTGACCAAAACTGGATGCATTATTCCAAGTGTGGCCTTACCAAGGCATTGTAAAGTGGTATTAACACTTCACGTGATCTTGATTCTATCCCTCTGTTAATGCAGCCTAGCACTGTGTTGGCTTTTTTGGCAGTTGCAGCACACTGCTGGCTCATATTTAAGTGATTGTCCACTTGGACTCCGAGGTCCCTCTCACAGTTACTACTATTGAGCAAGGTACCTCCTAAACTATACCTGTGCATTTGGTTTTTCTTGCCTAAATGTAGAACCTTACTTTTTTCACCATTGAATTTCATTTTGTTAGATATGTATGTATGTATGTATGTATATATGAATGATAGGTAGCCATATAAATGTCATAAACCAATAAATAAATAAAACCTGAAAAAACTGTTCAAGGACTAATGTGGTTCAGTTTTCAAAACCTTATTTGGTTGTCCCACCTATATAGTATAGCGAGAGCATCTTTCTCATTTTGCTTTCACAACGATCATTTAAAATTATGTTGAGCTAAGAAAGAAATTTACTAGAGGCAACCAACCAATTCTGTAGCCACATGTATAATCTGATTCTTGATTTTCCTATGTAATACAGGGAATCCCTGACTAACAACAAAAATTGGAACCACAATTGCCATCACTAACCAGCACAGTCGCAAAACATGATGTAGTTGAGGACTGCACAGGTTGTTAAGTGACTTTGCCTATGGAAAGCCAACAGACAATATCATAAATTGTGATCATGTGAATGCAGCTCACTGCAATGTCAAAATCGTGAACTCCGCATGACTGCAGAGACTCTGCAATGGCCAAAACTATGAGGACCCATCATAAATAACATGTTCGTCTCAGCCTCAAACTTAGAATATTACAAGGTATGAAAAATGAAAAAAAAACACCTGCTGGTCAGGAAATGCAAACTCCAAACCTTCTTGGATGCTCAGAATTAAGACAAATCACAATTTTTTTAAACATCCATTTAACAGAGATCAGTAGTAATTGACATTTTAGGGGGGACTTCAGTCTGAAAGAAGGGACAGAACCTGCGGTCTCTGAAGTCTGGCAAACTGGTTTAGCTTAACATCACTTGCATCACTGTATAATTGACGTTTTATGTCAACTGCATCCATTTACATAATTGGCAATTAAATATAAATTTAATGGAGACCCCTTTCAAATGGTCCATTAAATTGACGTTTTACTATAATGTGATCTGGTAGGTAGTGGTGGGGTGATCTTGGACATATCAAAAAAGAATAAAGGTCTGTAGGTATAAATAAGAGTATAAATTCTTCCACTTCCTTTCCACTTCAGTGTCTGTGTGTCCCTGAAATGTTATGGAAAGACTTGAACAAGCAAGTCACGTGAGGAGGCCCACCAACATCCTAGAGTTGCAAGGAGGAATAGGCTAAAATTCCTTCAAGCTGATATGCAGGACTGATCAACAGTTATCAGAAATGTTTAGAATCATAGAATCATGGGGCTAGGAGGGACGTGGAGGTCTTCTAGTCCAGAGGTCCCCAACTTTTTGGGCACCAGGGACCGGTTATGTGGAGAGAGGTTTTTCTGCAGACCGGAGTTTTGTGTGCTGCCTGCATCCCGCAAATGGCGCTTTCCTTGTTTGTGCAGACCGGTTGCTGGCATGCCGCAGCCCGGTACTGATCCACGGACCAGAGGTTGGGGACCCCTGTTCTAGTCCAATCCCCTGCCCAAGGATGAGTCCTCATACCATTCCAGACAAACAGTTGTCCAATCTTTTCTTGAAACCTCCAGCGATGAAGCATCCACAACTCCAGGAGGCAAGGAGTTCCATTTATTAATTATTCTACCAGGAAATTCCTCCTTAGTTCCAAGTTGGATCTCCCTCTGACAAGCTCATGTTTGCTCTAAAAATTTGCTCTTCTTCTTCTTCTTGTGCCATATCCGTTATTGGACATTGGCGATCATGTTGGCAATCCTGTTTTTATCAGCAGCAGCATGAAAAAGTGCTGCTGAGTTTTGTTCAAACCAGTCCTTTAGATTTTGAAGCCATGATGTTCTTCTTCTGCCTGGACCTCGTTTGCCTTCAATCTTTCCCTGGAGGATTAAATGGAGTATGCCGTATTTTTCTGGGTGTTGCCTCACATGTCCGAAATATTCTAATTTTCATTTTTTAATTGTTTTGATGATTTCCCTTGGCTTTCCCAGGCGGCTTATCACCTCCTCATTTCTGATCTTGTCAACCCAGCTT
>NW_015386970.1:137215-141825 GCF_001527695.2 Protobothrops mucrosquamatus
TTTTTTTTTTAAAAAAAGTCAATCTGAAGTGTTAAACAGCCCAAACCTCTATCGCATGTTTATCACACCTTCCTCCAAGATTTTAGAATCAGATTTTCTTCTTCTCCTTTTACCCTCATAAGGCTCGGGTTTATCATTTATTCTTTATAGACAAATTTCAATGTGAGTCTTTTCATTTCAAATCTGGTATTCTATAATCCTAGTCCCAACCACATGCCCTCAAAACCATTTATTACTATTTATCAAATTTGTATATGCCAATCCATTTCAGCTTACAAAACAATAAAAATATCCATGGAATAAGGGATACTTAAAACAGATAATTAAAACATCTCTGATAAGAATGTAACAATAAAACATACATTGTGGACACTATGATACTAATACTTTCATAAAAAAGCAAAATGAATAAGGTTTAAATTAATATGAGCTATGATTGTGCACCATCAAGTCCATATTTTTTAGAAATCACACAGACCTTCTCCAAATCATCATAAACTACAAAAAAATCCCAATAAAATCCACACAGAATAATCTTATGATTGTATGCAAGATGATAGATACTCAGCTTACAGCCTGTTGGAAAAATTCAGGTTTTCGTGCTTTCTGGAAAACTGTCACCAATTTTTTTTTATCTTACTAGCCTTTACTTAAAACCAACTATTTTCTAACATCAAAATCCAAGGCTAAAAGCAGTGGTTTTAAATGTGAATGATTGCAGAGAAATCATTGCACCCAACACTCCTAATATTCTACAGCTCAACAGGATTTGAACAGTTGACTGATTATGGCCGAGTTAATGCGACCACTTTAGTGCAGAATTCGTCTGATGCACCACACTTATGCATATGTTTCTGTGCTCCAAGTGAGCTTCTGTGTTCCAAGTTATCCACAGGTTTTCAGTTCACACTCTGTGCACAATTTACGGCTGGATGCCAAGATCAATCCTCCATTTCCTCCAGTACAATCACATTTTTTAAAAGCAATTAAACACACCGGTTATGGTTCATAAAAAAAAGAAAAATGACTCAACTTTAGGCTTCTTCACTTTTGACTTAGCAGTTGTTTCTCTTCTGTTCCATATGTTTATAGCAAAGCTTCTTGTCTTTTCCTCCTCTATTTATAATCTAAAAATGAGTGTCTCTTTCGGTTTTATAGTGGGGGAAAATAATGAATTGAACACATTTGGTATTATTACACTTCATTCAGTTGGGCTACCGTGCTACTTCAGGATCTTTGCTTAAAACCTCTATTTATTTGTGATACCAATAATGTCAGTAGTTTACTGGTTCATATTATTGTAGTGAAGAAGAAAACAAACAGAATTAACTTGTAGACAGTGTTTCTCAACCTTGACAATTTTAAGGCATGTGGACTTCAACTCCCAGAATTCCACAGCCAGCAATGCTGGCTGTGGAATTCTGGGAGTTGAAGTCCACATGCCTTAAAATTGTCAAGGTTGAGAAACACTGTTGTAGAAGAACAAGAAGATTTGCTGAAGTACCTGTCACTCCTTTGAAAGAATGTAAAGAAAATGTTTTCATTTTCTAAAAAGCAATTATATTAGATGTTTTGGGGGCTTTCACCTGGTCACCATAAGTAATTTGGAATTTCATTAGAGTGTGTAACCTTTCCAGAAGCAGCATAATTCTTTTGAACCATCTGACAGTCTGTTGCATTTCTGTTAAATCTAAGGAAGGACTTTTTTCTCCATTCATGACAGAAGCCAAGTCAGTTGTTGGCAGTTGACTACATTTCTATATAGCAGGGGTCCCCAAACCCTGGTCCATGGACTGGCAACTGGGCCGAGGCATGCCAGAAACCAGGCCGTGCAAACAAGCGAAGCCTCGTATATGGCAGGGCTTTTCAACCTTTTCACCCATTGTACCACTTTTAGGATATGGCAATATCCGAGTACCACCAGTCGCCTAGCAAGGTGTCAAAAACTTCACCCCCCCCCCAAAAAGGAAAAAAGTGATAAAAGTACAGGTAGTCCTCGACTTACAACAGTTTGCTTAGTGACTGTTCAAAGTTACAATGGCACTGAAAAAAGTGCCCCCCCCAAGCCATAGCCAAGCAAGACACCTGTCTGCCCACCTGGCAGCGCTCTTCCTCCTGTCCGAGGTTTTCATTGTTGTGAGTATTTCTGTTGAGGATTGGCAGCGGGGGGGAGGTGGGGGGTGTTTGGTTTTTATTCCCCCCGTCTGCTGGGTGGTTGCAGCAGGTTTTGGTCACTTGACATGACCCTGGGACACTGTGACCGTCATAAATATGAATCAGTTGCCAAGCATCTGAATGTGAATCACAAGACCCTGGAGATGCTGCAACATTCCAGCTGATCGGCGCTTCTTCTGGGATCAGCAGAAGCGCCAGGATCAGCGCTGAGCTCCAGCTGGAGCCTGACGCTGATCCTGGCGCTTCCGCTGAGCCCTGACAGCCCTGAAGAAGTGCTGATCAGATGGAAAGCGGCGCTGATCCTGGCGCTTCCGCTGAGCCGACAGCCCCGAAGAAGCGCTGACCCTAGCACTTCCACTGAGCCCTGACAGCCCTGCAGCTCCAGCCATCTCTCGCTCAGGCTTGTGCGGTGCTGCCACCGGTTCAGCTCATTCCCCTCCCCCGCTACCACTTTTCTAGGATGGTCGCGTACCACCTGCCAGGTGCCAATGTACCACAGGTGGTACCCGTACCACTGGTTGAACAGCCCTGGTCTATGGGGTGCAGGTAGCACACAAAACCACATCCCCTCCCGGCTGCGGAAAAAACTCTCTCCACGGAAGCGGTCCCTGGTGCCCAAAATGTTGGGGGCCACTGCTATATTGGACATGCAGAAGCAGTTTTCTATATGTTGAACACAGAAATGCAACAATCAGATGAAGAAGAGATGGACTGCTTCATTGACAGTATACTTAATCCATTATGTGAGATATGCAGCAGGTGAAGCTCCAATAGATCTAGCACAGAATACTGCAGGCTAAAAGTAAACAGGATTATACAGGAAGGATCTCTTAACATAGACACAGAAGAGTTTTTCAGAGGAAGAACCCAGAAATCAAAATCTTCCCCTTTTTTTTTTTTTTTGGTCAAGCATAAATGTTTTGAAATTTTGCCTTAGAGTTAATGACATATACATCGGTTTAATGCATAACTTGAGAAAAGCCACTATGATATCAAAGAATGATTTCGCTTGTTTTATTCTGTATAACAGTAACAGAGTGGTACACGTGTGATAGAGATCCTTTTGAGAGACGCTTGAACTCAGGGCTTGTAACGTTCACATGGACTAACTTCTTTAATAAAGACTGTCTTTGCTCTTTATTGTATTCTTATCCCAACTGAGGCTACTATAAAAATAAAAGCACGGCTAAAGTGAAACCTTGAATTGAACTTAATTATTTATGGTTACACAAACATAGAGGAAATAGGTCATGGATGCTACACAAATCACTTGCACTCAAATGGTTCACTTCCACAAATAAATCCCCCATCCATCAGGAATTACAAGGAGTCCTCGCCCCTTACGACCACAATTGGAATCAGAATCTTGGTCTTTGAGTAAAGCGGTCGTTTAGTGAGACCGCTTTACTTAGCGACTGCAATCCCAGCTCTCTCAGTTGCGCTTAAGCGACCAGGTGGATCATTAAGTCAATGGAGCAAGAGACCCAAGGAGGGCAGGCAGCTCCACTCTGTCTGTGGGATCTCCCATAGCAGGCTGCAGAAACGAAGCTTGGATCTTTGGGATCTGATTTCGGGATCATTTCTGCAGCCTTTGAGTAAAGTGATGAGACCGCTTTACTTAGCGACTGCAATCCCAGCTCTCTCAGTTACGCTTAAGCGACCAGGTGGATCATTAAGTCAATGGAGCGAGAGAGCCAAAGAGAGCAGGCAGCTCCACTCTGTCTGTCTCCCATAGCAGGCTGCAGAAACGGAAGCTTGGATCTTTGGGATCTGATTCCGGGATCATTTCTGCAGCCCTGTGGAGGGGTTTCCTTCACCTCCACGCTTCGTTTCTCCAGCTCATGGCAGGAATTCCTCTTCCTTTCCCTTTTGGAAGGGAAGATCTGAGCTTTGTTTTTACAGCCCCACAAAGCATTTCCACGGTTCTCTGCCCCAATCCTGGAGGGGAGGGGAAATCCTTTGGAGCAGTGGTTCTCAACCTTTTTAATGCCGCGACCCCAACCGGTCGTAAGTCGAGGACTAAACCGGTCGTAAGTCGAGGACTAAACCGGTCGTAGGTCGAGGACTAAACCGGTGGTAAGTCGAGGACTACCCAACCGGTCGTAAGTCGAGGACTTTCCCTGCCCGGGAGCGCCGCGCATGCGTGGTTCCGCCCCCTGCACCGGCCGAGGCGTAGCTGGCAAGCAGCAGAGACGGAGCAGGCCGACCACCAGCTGGCCCAGCCCAAGGGAGGTAAGGCACCCGCCGGAAAAGGGGGAAAAATGGCAGACAAACAAAATGGCGGACAAACAAAATGGCGGACAGCCTTGCTTGGTGACCCCCATGAAATGGTTGATCGACCCCAAATGGGGTCCCGACCCACAGGTTGAGAACCACTGCTTTGGAAGGTGGCAGCAGTTTGTAACTTTCCCTGCGAGCTTCTCTCCCCCCCCCCC
>NW_015386970.1:144115-145123 GCF_001527695.2 Protobothrops mucrosquamatus
AGAGAGAGAGAGAAAAAGAGGAAAGAGAGGGAGAGGAAAGAGGCATAAAATAATTCATTTGCATTTAATTGTAATGGTTCAAAGAATGTTTGGAAAAATGTTCGGCCCTCCAGCACGTTCACTTCATCCAATCTGGCCCTCTTTGAAAAAAGTTTGGACACCCCTGCACTAAACTAACGGTTGTAAGTTGAGGAGTCCCCATAATGCTAAACTCTACTACAAGGGTCCCCAACCTTGGCAACTTTAAGACCTGTGGACTTCAACTCCCAGAATTCCCCAGCCAGCCATGCTGGCTGGGGAATTCTGGGAGTTGAAGTCCACAGGTCTTAAAGTTGCCACGGTTGGGGACCCCTGCTCTACTAGGGTTTCTAATTTCAGACTCTTAAAACCAACAGCATTGTTTTCCAGAAAACCCATAAATAGGGCATAATGGCTCCTGTTATATGTCTCACAAACTAATACTCATGAATATTCTGTCCCAAAGATGTTAACATAGCGATATGTTTTTTATAGGTAGTCTATTGAAGTCACACAAATCAACAGGGCTGGGAATTCTATAGAAATCCATTTTTTTTTTTCCTGCCCTTGAATGGATGCGATTATATTCACTGGGCAATACTTTATATTCTGCCCATTTTCTCTTTATGTCTCTTTTCTGTATACTTCATAGTTTTATAAACCTACTACCTCCACCGCAAAAAAAATTCCAACTGTGCAGTATTTAGCTTATTTTGCATGGCTAAAAGGCAACAACACAACCTCGTCATTTTAGTTTCTCTTTTCAAGATTATGGCAATCGGTGTAAGATGAAGCAATCAGGGCTATTTGGAATGGTTGTTGTTTTTTCCTTGCCCTTTTCTCTGTCCAACTGAATTGCATCACATCTATATTCAAGTTATTAGGACAGCAATTTTATTTCCAATCCCTTTCTCCCATAAAGCTTAGCACTGAGTTATCTAATTAAAACCATATTATGAAATATGAAAACTTTTAATAGTAATAGTAATA